>NC_041051.1:9761580-10061580 GCF_900634775.1 Gouania willdenowi | reverse complement strand
TAAACAAAACAACCATAGTCTATTGTTGATCTCATCAGAGCCCTATGAATATACAACAATGCCTGTTTATCTGCTCCCCATTCTTGCCGCACTATTGCTCTCATTAAATTAACAACTTTTTAACGTTTCAATTCCACCTTCACCACATGTGTCTTCCATAGGCCCTTCTCTTCTAACCAAATGCCCAGACATTTAAAAAATGTTTCCATGTCTTGTCCATATAGCTTCAGGCTCTGTTTATGTATTCCTTTCTTTCTTGTGAGGATCATGTAACAGGACGTGATTGCAGAAAGTTTGAATCCCCAATCATATGACCACTGTTTACTTATTGCTTCCTTAATTTTACCCATAACTCTTGAGAGATGGTTCAGAATGCTAGTCATGTCACAAGCATTTGAACCGATTGTTTTCAGGAAGAGGGCAGAGAAGCAGCTCAGAGAGCAGAGGACTGCGGTCAAGCCAGCCGTGGTTCGCGTTTGTCTGGTCAAATCAGCCGCACGTTGTTTTTTTGTGCTTAGGGTAATCACAATGAGACACAATTGATTAACTTATCACTTCATAGACTACTTGCATGAATAATATTGAGTACTTTTACTGTGTACTTTTTGAGTAATCCTCTGTCAGAAGTGCTAAGTTACTCAATATGAATCATGGACTACTTATGGAAAATTATCTTTTTATTCCATGTCAAAGTTAAGTGAAATATCCTTAAATTTATGATCTGTATATGAATTTGACAGAGGATTACTCAAAAAGTACACAGTAAAAGTACTCAATATTATTCATGCAAGTAGTCTATGAAGTGCTAAGTTAATCAAAATATGAATCATGGACTACTTATGGAAAATTATGTTTTTATTCTACGTCAAAGTTGGGTGAAATATCCAGAATTCGTGATCTGTATATGATTTTGACAGAAGATTACTCAAAAAGCACACTGTAGAAGTACTCAATGTTATGCATGCATGTAGTCTAGGACGTACTAAGTTCAGTGAAATATGAATCATGGACTACTTATGGAAAATTAGCTTTTTATTCCATGTCAAAGTTAAATGAAATATCCTTAAATTTGTGATCTGTACAGGATTTTGACAGAGGGTTACTCAAAAAGTACACAGTAAAAGTACTCAATATTATTCGTGCAAGTAGTCTGTGAAGTGCTAAGTTAATCAAAATATGAATAATGGACTACTTATGGGAAAAAAGTATTTTTATTTTATGTCAAAGTTGGGTGAAATATTCTTAAATGTTTTTCTCTCTCTTCCAGCAGCTTTTTTTGTGTGCAAACGGTAGTTTTCTTTCTAACATTGTGGCTACAGATCATTAAGTGACAGACACTGAGAGGTTGATCTGCATTATAACATCTACTGACGTCTGTAGTAAAGTTCCCTGAATACAAACCTGTGGATAATATAAAAGGAGGAGATGATCATTTAAATAAATCAACTTTTAAGGCTCGTTTGTTGTTTTATATTGTTATACACTTCAATCTGTAAAACATTCATCTCTGAAGGTATCATGGCGCAGTGAATTGTAACGCTGCGCTTGGAAATGATAGGTTGCGGGTTTGTGTCCCGCTTCAGTGATTTCAATGACAGTTTTTAGGACGTCGATATTTTTATGTATCATATTACACTAAAAATCAATATAAATGATTCGATATCAAGCGGCAATCACTGTCTTTATATCCAGTGTAACAGGAGGGCTCTCAATGCAGCCATCCTGTGCTGCTGCCACGTCTCCTCAGACACATTTTATTCACCGCTCGTCACTGAAGAGATAAAGTGATGAAGGGACCAAAAAGTGTGACTAATTACGGGTGATTTAAGCCACTATACTCACAGAAGACTGAACGCACCTTTAGAACAGGCTCATATTCCTCAAACACCGGCTTATTTCACCCATTTCGGTGAATAAATCACTCTCTTCCATTTGGTTGTCATGGCAGCTCGAGTCATCTCTGATCCATTGATGATGGCTTTTTATCGGGCGCGTGCACGTCAGTAACCCAAGGTTTACATACTCAGGGTTGATTGACCCACTTCATACCAGCTGTAATGGAATCAGATACCCAGAGTTTCCCATCGTGGGGTATGTTGACCCAGAGTTTATGGATAGACTCAGAGTTTGTTAACCCTCCTTTATGGAATACACCTCTGGATTATTGAGGATTTCTCAGAGATGCAGGAGGGAATCCCAATAATACTTTGCAGGTGTTTTTGATAAGGAATTAATATTGTAACAAGGTTAAAAGATCAAACAAGTTTATTTGCATGATATAGGACCTTTAAGCAATCCACTGATTTCTTTCTTTTTTCAAAAGCAATTTGAGAATAAAATGAAGAACAAATACAAAACACAGTATGTGTGAGTTCATTGGTTGACAGCTATAGTTTTGACCAATTTACCTGAACATTTAAGCAGCCTAGCTGTCGGGTAGTTGAGGATAAATATTTAAAATACAAACACTATAACTTTCTTGACATAAACTACTGTTGTTTGCGCCACTCTAACTCAGGTAATGTAGCAGCAGGTTTGGAAACACCAAACGTCTTTGTTGTGGCTTGGTTACACCCAATTTCCTGCTTGATACAACATCACTTCCGCCTTATCTATGATGTCACCGCCTTATGCTCCTCCTATTGGACGTCCTGAAACAGAAACTTCCCGCGAGTTCACGGGGGAAGTTGACACATTAAAGAGTGGCGGGAGCTTCAGAGGATCTTTGGTGAAGAAGACGCTGTATAAGGTATTAAGAACTTCATTTGAAGCTTAAAAGACAACGACATATGTTCTTAGTAGAGGACTCTGAGGATTTAATGTTTATATTAACCGTTGCCAATGCTAGCTTAACCATTTAGCTCTTTTAGTAAGGGGTGCGTTTGTTAAACTAAGCCTTTCTTTCTCTTACTACAGCATGCTAGCTGAGTGATAATGATCTGTTGGTTTGGGAAATGTGCCTGTGTGAAATCATGGCCTTTACTTGAGTTTTTAGCTTCGACAAATGCGTCTGTGCAGCAGCAGTATTAATACTATTGTTTAGTAGATGCAGCTCAATATAGAGCAGACCTTGGTTCACTATTTATTGACTGGATTACCTGTCTTTGCGGTCCAATCGGTCCTTAACTGCATACATATGACTGGAATGTAATGGATTTACTTTTAAAATGTCATTATAAACACAATACACACTGTTTTCTATTCTATTCTATGTACAAACCAGACAAGTCGTTTTTTTTTTTTTTTGAAAAATTAAGTCTCTTCTTTGTAGTAGTTCTAACTCTTGGAATTGCAATGATTTTTCCTCCTCCTGTGTAGAAAACACATTAGACCAGGGGTTCTCAGCATTGGGGTCAGGACCCCATTTAGGGTCGCGAGACACTGAGAGGGGGTTTCCAGATGCCTTCAATTTGAGCCCATTTTGCTTATATATATATATATATATATATTTTTTTTTTTTTTGCTCCTTTTGATGCATTTTTGCTACATTACTCCCATTTCTGCCACTTCTCCATCAAATTTCATTGACTTTTCCACTTTCATTTTCATATTTCATGCTTTTTTTAAAAAAAAAAAATGCCAATTTAACCACAATCACGAATTGTCATGAACATTATTTGCCAGTTTAAACTAATTATTCCTACTTTTTAAATTACATTACCCCAACCCCCTGCCCTAATTTCTGTCACTTTTAAAGTCAATATTGACACTTTGAACCCTTTTTTTTTTTATTATTTTTTTTTACCACTTTTCCCTCATTTTTTAACCCATTTTTATTTCTGATTGCTGATTAAAACAATTATTTACATCTTTATGATAATTATATGCTATGGCACAAATAAGCAATAAACATAACAGTGGATATTATTCAGATGAATAAATAGATAAATGTGGTTAACACAGATTCATGGAACATTGGACCATCAATTTGCTGACATTATGGATGGGCCCTAAAAATCTCTCCCCTTCATTCCCCCTTATAGATGACCCTGTCTCCACATAACTGTTCTCCAATGTTCATGTCTGTGTTCAGCTACAGTGGGGGTCCCCGGTCTCTGGAACCTTTATTTTGGTGGTCGCGAGCTGAAAAGGTTGAGAACCACTGACTTAGACAATTGTATCTAAAGCTCATCAAATCTCATTTCCCTTCCTGTCCCTGTTGCTATTTTATTTTTCCAAGTCTATACACAGTGTGTACACATTATTCATTTTAAATATTAAACATAATAAAGACAAAATAATGCAATTCTATGACACAACAAAGCTTCGAAAAAAAATTAAATTAAAATTTAGAATAATACAATGTAACACCTACAGGTATAGTGCAAATTCAAAAGCAATGCAAAAGAGTGCAATAAACATTTAAAATAAAATATAAAACTTTCCTGTTTATTTTAACTAGTCATTAACACAAATCTTAAAACCAAAGAACACAATGTGCAAAGAAAACAATAGAATTATATAGAATAGAACAATAATGAAAATAAATATAAATATGGGCAGAAAATTAGCAGGTGTAGTTACAGATTTTTAATACTATTTAATTAAAAGAAAACATGTACAGTGATTTGAAGGGTGTGTTTCACATTTATTATACCTTTTTAAATTAGTATATATTAAAAAAAAATGGGGGGTGCAATTTGGCCCCCCACCAGCAGGCCGCCTGCGTTACCTGTCGGGAAGGCCGGCCCTGTTCTATTGTCTAATTTTCTTACTTGATTATGTGGTTGGTTTTGTGGTTCAGCTTATTTAGTTAAAATGTGATCTACAGCAAGTGTGGTCTTATCTGACCTTATAATCAGTTGTAATTCTTCTGACATGTTTTTCTAATTCACATTAATCATTCATTATCTCTGTCTGTTTCTTTATTTTGTGTTGGTTTTTCTTCACTGTTAGGGATGGACTTTAAACGGCGTAACGGGGCCCCTTTCACGGGTAGTGCATCACAGGCCAAAAGGGGTAAAATGGCCAGTGATTGGGAGGACAGCCCGTCACAGTTTGAGGAAGAGTTGTTGATGTTTGACGAAGCCGAGATGGAGTCGGAGGAGATGGAGAGACAGACTGGACATGATGTTATTCCTGTTGGTAAGTGTTGGACTAAACAAGTTTTTACATCATAAAAATGTTTGTTGCGTGTCACCAGCTCTCATGTACAAAGACCTGCGAGAAATAAGCGTACGTCTCAATCCAGAGACAGGCGTACGCTCATGTAAATTCAGACGTATGAAACTGTGTAGGACTGGATTAACGCACCTATCCTTTGCACATCCGAATCAGCGCGGATGTGAGCGCACATGGCCACGCCCTGATTTACATATGTATATCATATTTAAATTAGGGCTGGGCAATTTAGCCCCCCCCAAAAAAAAATCTCTGATATGCAGTTAAGGACCGATTGGACCGCAAATCTCTGATTTTTTTTTTTTTTTTTTAAAGAAAAATTCGAGTTTCGATTTGATTTTCATTTTTTTTTTTCAATGCACTCAAAAATGACTGCAGACATCGGATATATTGTCAAAAGTGCAACTTTTTTGCTGTGATTGTCCTCAGGAGTTAAAATGCATAAAACAATCCCAAAATAAAAAGTAAATGAGGTTCTGTCATTCAACAATTTCAAGCTTTAACCCAGGTTTCAGCAAAAGTGCAACAGCGCCTTCACAGTAGCTTCAATTTTCTGATTAAGTAATCAGATAACTACATATTTTATAATATATAACATTTCAATTAAAAAAAATAATAAACTCTTCCCTTAGAATCTCAGCATAGTGCGAATAAAAAATGTAACCTATAATATAGCCTAAAACATATATATATATATATCTAAAATATAGCTTACTCAAAGGGTAAACAAATGTAAGCAAAGAGAGGGCTGTCTCACATCGTGCTACGGTTACCCACAAGGACGGAACGTGAAAAAGTCCGAAAAAACTGTGGTGGCAATTTAAAAAACAAAATTTTTTTTAAATAAAAAAAAAAACAAACTTGAATTTGCAAAATAAAAATCATTTTTATTTACAAATTCGATTAAGCAATTTCCCCCTGGGATTAATAAAAGAATTCTGATTCTGAAATTGATTAAATCAATTTTTGCCCAGCCCTAATTTAAGTGAGATGGGCACCGGGATTCCTCTCAGCGTGATCAGAAAAAGCTGCGGCTTTGCAGAGATTTTTTTAAATTATTAGGTCGACAGCAACATGAATGATGGATATGATTCAACAGTGACGATAGTTGAATTAATTAATATAGACACACAGTTTCCTTAATAGCTGACTGTATGTGGGTGTGTTAAGAAGTTGGAAGTGGATTCAGAAAGACGGAAAATAATAGTAACTGCAAAATTTGTCCCTGAGTAACAATATCAGGCAAAGACAGAGCAATATAACAGGCAACCTTTTTGTTTGAGAGTGGATCAGACCTTCTGAAGACGAACATCAGGCATTTTGTTTCTCATGCTCTCCTTTAACTGAGCTTTAAACAAGCTGTGGGAATGTGACTCTCAGTGTAAAATGCTTTGGGACTAAAGCGCTCTATACGTAAAGTCTGTTTACCTTGTTGCCTATCCCTCCCCCCCCCACACACGCGTATTGGTTGGCTGCGGTGAACAGTCTGTTGGAGTGCGTGTGACGCTGCTAATGATGGGTGAACTGAAAGCGTTAATGAAGTGTTCAGACGTAAGCGTTACTCAGAAGATGGCTGATCACCTGCATGGAGATCCCAGCGCGCAGAGCTCTGACAGGTAGCATGTGGCTGACTCACATCAGGCAGATAAAAAAATAAATAAAAAAACTTTAACTCACAAAAAGGAGGTTAATGTGTTAATGTATTGTATTATTTTGGTAGTGTGCCCAATAAATCCTTAGAATTTAAATCATGAATAGATGTAGAGACGTACGTACGCCACCTCAGGACTTGACGTGAAGCACTGCACATTTCCATGCTCACTCCAGCATTGATGCATCCGGATTTTGCTGTATGCATATTTTTGGGAGCACGTACCTTTTGTACCTCAGACCCCTGGTCTGTACACATTGACGTTGATTCTCGATTATCTTCAGGTGACCTCTTCTCCACGGACTTGAACCCACGTTGGCACCGCCCTCATGCTCCTTCGCTGAACCCTTCATCTGACACTTTGATCTTCCAGCAGGTTGATCTGGACCATTATCTGGGTAAATATCAGAAAGTTTGACCCTGGTGGTGTTAAATAAACTTTGGGTGTAGTAATGATTTTTCCTTTCCTGTTTTGTGTTATTACAGGGAAGACGGTGGCCAACATGCCCGGTCAGGCTCAAGGTGGAGTTCCCATCATTCGGATGTTTGGAGTGACAGACGCTGGTAACAGCGTATGCTGTCATGTCCACGGGTTCGCCCCCTACTTTTACCTTCCTGCACCAAGTGGTGAGTACATGGGACAGAAAAGGTTGGGAATCACTGATCTAAACTTGTAGTGATGTGTTTATTTTATCATTGTGCTTTTTTTACTTCCCTATAAATAACTTGTTGTAGCTGCAGGAAAAAGATGTAATTCTTCTGAGTGATGTCAGATTTTTTTAGAATAAAACAGGAACCCAACTTCTCTATTGATGGGCTTTGTTCAAAGGTTTCACCTCTGCTGATTTGGCTGAGTTTAAAAGGGAGCTGAACTCTGTAGTGTTGAAGGACATGAGATCTAACAAGGACAACATCTCCACCACAGTGTTGGCTGTGGACATCACTCGCAAAGAGAGTGAGCGCAGCTTACTGACACTCACTTACAATGACAAACACATAAAAAAAACCATTAAGTATTCAATTCCACTTAATGCCTTTTCTTCTCAGACATTTATGGTTACCATGGGAAACAGATCATGGACTTCCTGCGGATAACTATGGCGATGCCGCGCCTCATTGCCCCAGCTAAAAGGCTGCTGGAGCAGGGCTTCAAGTTTGGACGTTTTCCCATCCAGCATTACCAGTCGTTTGAGGCCAACATTGACTTTGAAATCAGGTGTGTGTCATTTTATTCCTTAAAACCTGTGACACTCAAGTAGGGCTGAACGATTTTGGAAAATAATCTAATTGCGGTTTTTTTCCTCAATATTGAGATTGTGATTTAATTTGTGCTAATTTTTTCGAAGTCTTCTCGTGTATTTTTCAACAAACATAATCAATAAATCAATGTAATGTTTTCTGATAAACAATATCAGATGTATTATACATAAATTGTACTTTCTTATAGGCTAGGCTTATGTTAAAGGTGTTGTGGACGATGTTATTTTGGCTTCAACTTCCAGGTGGATCATCCTAACTATTGGTCCTCCTAATTGTCATTCATTCTGATGATATATTTACGTAAGGCCGTCGTACGTGCTCATGCCCGGTGCGCACCGGGTCCTTTGAAAATGGATTTTCACTTACCGGTAATGAGTCTGACATAGTGGGAAAAGTGCACTTCTTTTGGAAGGAAAGCCTGTATGACCGATGCCGACTCCAACTTGTAAACAGAGCTGTGCACGAGGAAAACTCAGCTCGTGCACGCTCTCGCACACGTAGGCGTTTCCTGTTGGGCAGGGAACGCACATGCGCCCTCTACAGTTGTAAAAGTAAATACTTTGACATGCAGTCTTGCATTCACCACAACAACTTTGCAAAATTCTCCCAAACAGAATTAAAAACAAAAGTGCAGGAAAAGTAAGGTGGACCAATACAGTATGTGCTTAAATAAATTTCACAATTTTTTTTTAGGTAACTCAAAGTCCCAATAAACACAAAATAAACAAGTGTATGTTCTTATTAAACCATAAGAAGGAAACAAAACTTTTTGAACACATAAAAACATTATATTCACTCAATAACAGCAGCACACAACACACTGAACTTATTGATCACATCATAGTGAAATTATTATCCCCGCCACAAAGTGTGAAGGGGGATATAGGTTTGAGCTCCGTTTTAAAGGGGACAGCTTTTCTCAGAACCCATTTAACGGGGACATATCATGCTAAATCCACTTTTTTAGCCCTTAAATGCATTTTGTTGTATATTTAGAGTGCTTAGAAGTACAGAAAAGTTCAAATTATTCTCTTCAGGTGCTCCGTTGATATCTTTATATTCTGTTTTGGTGATATTTTTCAATCTGTTTTGATTTTTCTATTCTCTATTACGTTTTTTGAACAATAACGTCAGCGGAACTGCCAAATTAGGACATCGACTCCAGGCCCAACACTTCGAGCAATTCGCCATTTTTATTTCTCGCTTTAATTTTGTAGTCCAAGCTCCAGGATGCCGAAGTTACGAGAGGATAAGTCAAAATGTTGGGTTGTTGGATGTAGTAACCCACACGCTTCATTACATCAGAACCTTTTCGAAGTGCCTGGTTGAGTTTTATTTTTCACGGAAATGTACCCACATCAGGTTATCAATACATTGATGGAGTTCGAAAATGAGGACCGCGCAAATATTTTTTCCGTAGTTATTGCCCTTGTGCCGTTTGTTTTACTCTGTTCAAGGTATCATCAAAGGGGACAGTTTTTCTTAGAAACCGTTTAAGGTAGTTAGTAATTTTATATTCTTATGTGATAATATTTTCTTATGTATACATCTAAGTTCTTAGATTAGGACATTTAGGAAACGGTTGTGAGTTATAATGATAACCAATTTGTTGGGGGATGTTGATGATTGTGTCTTCTTGTTTGTTCTGCATTTCACCCATTTCCCCCTCATGGATAGCAGCAAATTTGGGGTAAAGGAGGGAGGAAGGGATGGAGGTATGACGTGTCGCTTGACAGGGGAGCACAGCAACTTCTTTTATAGCCAAAATAATTCCACACAACTGACGTGCTGCTGCTCTTTGGTTCTAAACTTTGTGCAGTGTCGGCTTCTGTGGAGCCTGAGGCTGTTGTGCAACAGGTTAAAGCAGTGTTTACATCTCCATCTGCCTGCTTTGCGCCGCTCCGCTCGCAAGTCATGTGGCCAGAACTCTTTTTTTTTTTCAAAATCACAGGAAATATAATTTTTTCATATTGCGATATCGCAAATGAAATTAATCGTTCAGCCATACACTCAAGTCTTACATTATAAAGGTTCTTTTATTATCTGTCAGGCTCTCATTCTAAGCAGCTGATCAGAACATGCAGGAGAAACTTTTCCCTGACTCCAAAGACCCACTTTCTGTTCTCAGGTTCATGGTGGACAGTGGTGTGGTGGGATGTTGCTGGATGGAGCTTCCCAAAGGGAAATACTCACTGCGAGAGACGAAGAGTGTGGATAACGCAAACTCGCAAACTACGGAAAAGGTGCGCCTGTTTGACTTTGTACTTTTA
The DNA here is from genome assembly GCF_900634775.1 of Gouania willdenowi. NCBI lineage: Eukaryota > Metazoa > Chordata > Actinopteri > Blenniiformes > Gobiesocidae > Gouania > Gouania willdenowi. The sequence goes on along the minus strand of NC_041051.1, from coordinate 10,051,278 downwards.
GACATACATCACATTAGGGCTGCTCAAATAATCGAAATTTGTTTACGATTTCAATTATTACAACCAACGATATAAAAATATCATAAACAAAGAAAACAATTATTAGGAGAAAAAAAAGCGTTATTTGCTAAATAAAACAAACTCACTATTTCGGACAACTACAAATGGTAAAGCTTGGCACACACACGTTATTAATACTAACTTTGAGTTGTTTAATCTGTGCACATGTAAGCTCCTCCCCTCAGCCCCGCCCCTCTCAAAGCCAAAACTAGCCTGCAGGCTAACACGAGGAAAGTCGTTGCTAATGGTCTTGAAACGCAGCAAAAACACTTGGTAAACAAGTGGCAAGTCAGATTCTCTGATATATGGAACACTTTGGGTTTGATGATGATGATCTAGAGCAAAAACACATCACGTGCAAGAAGTGTTTTGTTTTGTGCAAAAGTGAACATTCTTGATTTTAGTGTTTAAAGGATTTTATTTATGTTTAAAGAATATTTATTTATTTTATTTATTTATTCAGTTTATTTCCGACATGGTTACATTCACTTTTTTTTTTTTTTTTTTTTGTACATGCCGAAAAAGGAGACGAGAGAAGCAGTTTGCTTATTTGGGTCCCGTCCCCTGTTTTACCATCGCAAATTTACATGGGTTTACATGTCTCTCTGGTCAAACATTTTTGAGTTGTTCTGAACAGTCCTTTTTTGTGTATTTTCATCTGTAGTCAGTGTTGTCTTTTTTTTTTTTTTTTTCCTCCTCCTCTCTATCGTTGTTCGTGTTGGCCTTGTTCCCTGCCAGATGTTGTTAGCATTCCTCCAGTGCAAGAATAGTTCCTCTTTCGAAGGTGTTTGGAAGTTTTTTTCCCTTTTTATCCATAGTGTCACCACTCGGGAATGTCTCTTTTGGACACACAAGTTTGCAGCTTGTTTTGTCTCTACATCAAGGTAAATCCAGCTGTTGTTAGTTCTATTGGCAGTGTTGTATTTTCCACTGTTAGATTTAACTTGTGTAAACACATTATTATATCTTAGTTCATAAGCAAGGTAGTAATTTCATTGTACAGGAAAACGTGTTTCTAACTGCACATATGACATTAAACACTTTGAAATTAAATTTAATGTAATCCTTAATCACCCCACCACCTAGCAATTGAAATGAATAAATGACAGACCTTTTTTACTCTTGGTTTCCACATTTAATTCAGTCTCCGTAAAATAATCACAGTCTGAGTTTTGTTTCCAGTGTTTATATAGATCTGGGTCCATATCCATGATTACCATCAGTAATGTTGTTGTTTAGGTGGCTCCTTCGTATTTTCCCAAGTCTTCCATCGTTTTGATGAGGATTGGTTTTCCGTTCTCTTCTCCCAGTGGTGTGATGTAAATTCTGCAGTTCCTTGTCCATGTCTTTAAAATCTTTCCTCCTTTTTTATTTGGCGTGCCTTCCATGCGATGCTTGCATTTTTTTTGTCAGGCTTTCATTAATAAAAACCTTCGTTTCCTTCAGCTTTCTTCCTTGCTTCAGTAGTTCTCCTTTGAATTTCATATTCGTGAAGGTTATTTTTACAGCTCTGTTATCATTTTTCTTTGGCAGGAGATGGCAGGAGTTGATGTTGTCAGGGTTCAGGACAATGTCCTTCGACTCCAGATAGTCAATGACCTGTTGTTCAATCGATTTTGTTTCTTCGTCACTCGCGTAACTCCTGGGTTTTATCTTTAGGCCTGTGATGATGACATCGTTCTCTATTTCCTTTTGTTCCAGCTGTTCAACCCTGGCGTTCAACAATTTTATCTCTTCAGCATTTCTTTCATTCTTTTCTTTCAGTACCTTTACATCCTAATCATATACCGTGTGTATTGAGCAGAAACAAGTAGAGATGTAACGATTAATCGTAAGGCAGTTAAAAATCGATTCATAGGTATAACGATTCACATCGATGCTGTGAAAATTGAATCGCAGAACTTTTTTTAACCAGCAGAGGGCCCAGAAGTGTTGGCGGCGAGCGAAATCTGCTAATACTTTCTTTCTGGCCATCTTCTACTCTTAAACATATTCATAAATGATTCCTTACCCCTTTAGCACCGAAAGAATATCTGTAATATTACGTGAATATCTGTAAAAGTCACGTTTTTCTATTAGCTCTGTCTGCTAGCATAGCATCTCTTCTTCACTCTAAAATATCGGCATGCCAACCGACCACTGGGTTACCAGCGCCCTCTGCTGGTTCAAACAAATATCTGACCTAAATACAGTAAAATGACTGTTTTGTTTTTTTTGAAGTCCAATTGTTAAGGCACAAAATACATTTTCAGTTGCACTTTTAAAAAGAAAAAGAACTAGTATGCACTTTTGTATTGTTTACTATAGAACCAGAATTTAAATAATAAGCTTCTTCTTCATTTGTATTATTCCTTTATTTATTTCATTCAAGATTTATTTTTAGTTAAATTGCATTGTTTTGAATAGTTTATCAAGGGATTCTTTTGACAATGAAAAATAGTGTAGTATTTTCCCAAAAAAAATAAAGGAATATTTTTCAGTCTTTTATATACAGTCCCATTTTGTAAAATAAATTGTGAGAGAACCGTATCGTGAAACCAGTATCGTGAATCGAATCGTATTGGGAGTTGAGTGAATCGTTGCATCCCTAGAAACAAGTGGTTTTAGGGTGTACTTACACTTTAAGAATCTGTATAAAACTCAAAACACCCCCTGGCCAACATGTTCCTGGTTTTTTCATGGCCCGTCACATATGATGATGTCACTTTGATTAGTTTTATACCATCCGTTAAACTTCAACTCTGGTCAAACGTTGTGTAATTTACATACCACTCATTCTCATGCAGCTCTCTTATTTTAGCCTGGATACGCAGTCCTTTGAAGCCCTCTGTCTCTGTCTTTGTGGTGCAGGTGTCTCTGTGTCAGTACGAGGTAGATGTGGCGTGGACAGATTTGATAAGTCACCCAGCAGAAGGAGACTGGCAGAGGATCGCACCATTGCGAGTCCTCAGCTTTGACATCGAGTGTGCAGGAAGAAAAGGCAAAACAAACCTACTAATACTTATCATATGGGTCATTCCATGTCATTTCAACAAATTACATTTTTACCAATTGTTCCGCATATATTCAATAGGGACCAAGTCAATTTTTAGTTTGATTGGATTAATAGTTTTTGGCATATCAACAATTTAGTGAGGGTGGTATTTGTCATTTTTGTACATCCTTATTTTTCTTCCATTTTCAGCTTCTAATATCTTTACAACTACATCACATAGGAAACTGAAATTTTCAATAGTAATACAGCTCCACCCACTCTCACAGAAAATACATAAATATCTGCTATACGTCCTATCTGGTGGACATGCCAGCCACTCAATTTTGGTAAAAAGTTAGTTGGGGTTTCAGGCTGGAACATGTCAGGCCTTTAGTAAACAACGTTACATATACCTCAGCTTCCTGTTATTTTATTTTGTTTTATTGTTTATTAGTTTTTCACTAGTAAAATAAAAAATATAAAATCCATTGCATCAGAAAAGCATTTCTTTTTGAAAATACAATAATTACGAACAAACTTCTCATGATACATTTTCTACAATTTACTTTTTATGTTACTAGTGAAAAACTAATTAACAATAAATGATTATAAGACACAGAGGCAAGCTAAAATTGTTTTATATCCCAAGAAGGAGTAACCTTTATATAATAAATTAAAACAGATCTTCTTACATTCCCACATGCAGTTATGTGCCAATGAAAATTGTAAAGACAAGTATTTTTTGGATTTCAAGAGACTGTCACCCAAGAACTAATGCATATATGTGACTAATTATTAATGATTTGAACAGTTTATGTACATAGCTCAAAGCTGATCAAGTTACAGGGAGCTGAGACATATGTAAAGTTGTTTACTAAAGGCCCAAACATGTTCCAGCCTGAAACCCCAACAAACTTTTTTCCAATTTTGAGGGGCTGGCATGTCTACCAGATAAATTGTATAGCAGATATTTTTGTATATTCTAAGAGAATCAGTAGAGCTATACCAACTTTAGGTTTTCTATGTGATGTAATTCCTGAGATATTAGAAGAAAAATAGGGACGCATGAAAGACGACACATTCCCTCTTGCTAAATTCGCCGTACCTCAAAAACTATTCATCCGATAAAACTAAGAATTTGACAGTGTGCCCATCAAATAATCTGAACAATTGGTAAAAAAAATTCTGAATTTTTTTTTAGACCGAAGTGCGTGGGATGTTCTGAAAATGTATTGAAATGACCCCTATGTATTTAACCTTTTACAGTGACCTGAACTCATGATTAATGCCTGCTCAGACCTGGTTCATTAATGGCTGACAATTCCTATTCTACTTTTTCCTTTTTAGGAATTTTTCCAGAGGCAGACAAAGATCCTGTGATTCAGATTGCGTCCATGGTGCAGCGTCAGGGAGAGTCTGAGCCCTTCATTCGCACCGTGTTCACTCTTCAGTCCTGTGCCAGCATCGTTGGCTCTCAGATTCTGTGCTTCACGGAGGAGAAAAACCTCCTGAAGGTACGCGCAGGAAATCACCATTTTCACTGTTTTTGTACATTGGTATGTTTCTGATTTTGTTTTTTGCAATGAGCAGAGCTGGGCTGATTTTTTGAGAACAGTGGACCCAGACATCATTACTGGATACAACATCCAAAACTTTGACTTCCCCTACTTGCTAAACAGAGCGGCAGCTTTAAAGGTCAGTTAAAGCCACAAAACCAAATGTTTGTTGTGTTTTTCAACTAACGCTGTGGTTCCCAACCTCTTTCGGGTCATAACTCTCATTTCTGGCGACCCCGAAGAAATGTATTTCTCTAGAATTAATTTTTGATTGTTTGTTATATTGTGTTACTAATACAGAGTAGATGTGCCAGCTCAGATTTTTTTATTTGTGTTTTATTTGAACTGGAGTTATATTTGTGAAAGTATAGAATACTTTTGTTTGTTCTTGTGTGTGGTAAAGAATAACAATTAAATAATAATCATAATTTAATAATAATTAAAGATTAAATAGAATTGTAAGCAGTATTTTTTTTAAATGTTATTACTTGACATTTCAGGCGACTATTTTATTTCCAGGTGACCCCACATGGGGTCACGACCCAAAGTTTGAAAAACACTGACCTAATGACTAAAGGGCAGGGTTTAGGTCAATTACATTTTTTCATTACAATTACATCTTCAATTATCCATTTTCAATTACAACTCAATTACGATTTCATTGACTAGCGGTTTTTCCCAATGACAATTGACATTATAATTATTTTCCCCCTGAAATCAATTACTAAAGTTTACTTACAATTACTCACATTTACAGAGCCTTTAATAAATAACCCCTTAACTTGTTAGCTTTCTTTTAGCATCTCTGGTGATAATAGGACCAATGTCTTAAATCAGCTGTAAAATACACAAAAAAAATACTATATGTCATCTAATTTGTTTCATATCTCTTGGTTACTTTGTTAAGATTTCCAATTAATGAAAATATTGATATTAATATTTTTGGTCTGGGCGTTTGAGCATTTTTTCTGTCATTTCTGTCGACTCGATTTATAGATTTTTTTGAAATAGTAATATTATTTTGAAGAGGAGTGACAGGTAGTGGGAAAAGTGGATCTGAAACATATTTGAATTCTTTTACTAAACGCTATATTACCCTGTGTGCTCAGGTGAAAGTCTTTCCCTACCTTGGGCGAGTGCTAAACACCAAGTCAGTTTTGCGAGACTTGAATTTCCAGAGCAAGCAAATGGGACGCAGAGAGAACAAGTTCATCAACATGGAGGGTCGAGTTCAGTTCGATCTGCTGCAGGTCTGAGCTAAAAAAAACTGTAAACTACAACCTAATGAAGCCGATGTTAAAAGAGAGAATATTTCAGACTTGTTTTTGTTTGTGACAGGTTCTCCTCAGGGACTACAAGCTGCGCTCCTACACACTGAACGCTGTGAGCTTTCATTTTCTGCAAGAGCAGAAGGAGGACGTGCAACACTCTATAATCACAGATCTGCAGGTAAAGCATGAATGTGTATGAATGCAGGGTAGTTTTTGTGTTTCTTTTCACTATTCCTTTTTCCTTCCTTCCTCCTCAGAATGGCAATGAGCAGACGCGGCGTCGTCTGGCCGTCTACTGCCTGAAGGACGCCTACCTGCCGCTGCGCCTGCTGCAGAAACTCATGTGCGTCATCAACTACATGGAGATGGCCCGAGTGACCGGCGTGCCGCTCACCTACCTGCTGTCTAGAGGACAACAAATCAAAGTCGTCTCTCAGCTGCTGCGGCAGGTGATAAAACCAAGAACAGATACGATCCCAGCTGTCATGGTAGCAGCTAGTGCTCTGCGATATAACCCTCTAATTTAATGTGTGTGTCCTTGGTCCCACTCTGTAGCTAAAATATCATGAAGCAGGTTAATCTACTCTCAGACTGATACTTTGCAGTAGCATGTTTACGTCACCCAGAGATACTAGTTTACAGCACCATTAGAGGAGTAAGCTGGTTCCGGTCCATGTGACTGAAGTAGGTCCACCTTGTGTTTCCACCATCAGTCAGTTAAGCCACACTCACTGTCAACCACCTGGATGGGATGGTCGGATCCCAGTCTCATTCTACGTCATTTATTACCGGCCGGGCCATGCTCAGACATGAGCGTTACGTGTTTAGTTTAGCGTGACAAAAATGCATAAAATGGATACTAAAGTATGTGGAGGTGAACCACTGCTTTTTTCAGCCAGATTGGGTCTCCCGGAGCGACCGGAATCATCATTTAGTCTGGTTACAAATTGTGTCACTACAGCCAATATGACTCTTCCAAGCGAAAAAGCTGCAAATATGTCTCACAAATGAAAGTGTTAATATATCTCCTGCTATAACCAAACCTCTACTGTCATATATGATCTTACAAGTAAAATTCACTACAGGTACGGTTTAGAACGATGGCAGTGGCCATTATTGTTTGTTTTTGCGCCCCCTGGTGGCATTTCCACATGCACGTTTACAAATCAGAAAACACATGACAGTATATGTTTTCTCCATATCGCACAGCACTAGTGCAGTGTTCATTAAGGTAACGCTTGTGCATGTGTTCAGGCCATGAAACAGGATCTGGTCATGCCTGTTATGAAGCCACAAAGTGGAGAAGACTACACGGGAGCGACTGTCATTGAGCCTGAGAAAGGGTAAATAAGTCCTACATGATGTTTCTGCTGGTCCAAGTCTGCTTTAGATTCCTTATCAGCGTGTGTTTCCCTCTCTGTAGGTATTACAGCATTCCCATTGCCACGCTGGATTTCTCGTCCCTATATCCGTCTATTATGATGGCTCACAACCTGTGCTACACCACTCTGCTACAGAAAGGCTCAGTGGAGAAACTAGGGTGAGCGTGCTACTGAAGTTCTACTCACAGAAGCATCAAAAGCTTATTCAGACTGTGATAAAAGAATGACTTAAGTGTATGTGTACCTTTAGTCTCTGCCCAGAGGACTTCATCAAGACTCCAACAGGTGATCAGTTTGTGAAGACGTCGGTGAGAAAAGGACTTCTTCCAGAGATCCTGGAGAACCTGCTCTCTGCCAGAAAAAGGTGGGGAACAGTTCTTTGCCTCAGCCTCAGGCCATGTGTTCAATAGAGGACAACAACTGGACTTTTTATCATCTCCCATCAAAATGTGTGGAAGGGGACAGCTTTTCTCAGAAAATGTTTAAGATGGGATAACCACATTTGGTGTGTGACTTCAGGGTATCAATACCTCGATGGAGTTCGAAAATGAGAAATGCGCAATTATTTTTTCAGGAGTTATTGCCCTTGTTACGTTTCTCTTTACTCTGGGCGAATTTGTGTGTTTTGACCTACCACTGTTGCCGTAGTAGTCGGATGTCGCCTTCTTGAAAGCCCATGGCCTACTGGTTTCTACTGGTCTCTGCTAAGTTCTTGTCTTGACTTTTTGTATAGCGGTATTTTTTATTCCCCGCCACAAAGTGTGGAAGGGGGTTTGAGCTCCGTCCGTCCGTCCGAGTTAAAGGGGACAGCTTCTCTCAGAAATTGTTTAAGATACGATAACCAAATACGGTGTGTGGCTTCAGGGTATCAATATCTTGATGGAGTTCGAAAATGAGATGCGCGAAATTATTTTTCCCGCAGTTATTGCCCTTGTTCTGTTTTTTTTACTCTGTTTAAGGTGTCTTCAAAGCGGACAGCTTTTCTTAGAAACCGTTTAAGATAGTTCGTCATTTTATATTCTAATGTGATGATATTTTCTTATGTATACATCTAAGTTAGATTTAGGACATTTAGGAAAAGGTTGTGAGGTATGACCATCAATCTGGCGAGGAATGTTGATGATTGCCTTGTCGTTGATAGATCGTAGGGGTTTAACGATTCGTTTTTAGCAACGATTCAATTCAAGAACGATATTGATTAATTTAAAGCGACTCGACTCAAAATGATTCAGTGACTTCAAATTGATTCAGTAACATTTTAGCCAAAATAATAACCAGTGGGAGTGAAAATAAATACTGGATACTGGACAGTACAGGTGAGGTTTCATAGATTCCTGTTATTTCTTGTAAGGCAATCGTCTATAAACTAATAATGGACATAAAACAAACAAGTAAACAACATTTAATGGCAAATGTATTCACCTTTTATTTGAATAAAGTCCAACCAACACTTCAGTTTAAATTAACAGGATGTTAACTTTTCTGCTCTCATTTCCAATACTCAATATGTTATCAATGAACATGCATATTTGAATTATCTGACTTTTCTGCTTGTTTTTTTAACATAAAAATGATACAATATTAATATAAAAAACATAAGTGCAACCAAGATCTGTGCAGGTTAACTCTTAAAGCGCTTTTAAAACACATCCATATAAAGTGTGCTGTGCTAAAATCTAATACGTTATTTCCTTGTATATTTTTAAAAAATGATTTTACATCAATTAATGTCATTCGGAAGGTAGAGCTGCACGATTATAGCCAAAATGATCATCACTATTATTTTGATCAATTTTGTATTCACGATTATAATGAAAATTATTGATCATGTTTGGGAAAAATCTCTTTTTTTTGCACTACTTTTTAAAAAAACAACATATGAACAGTTTACAGTGCAAAATGAAGCTTTAAATAAAAATTATACCAAAAAAAAGAGAAATTAAGCCAAGAATTTAAAATGCACCAAGGGTTAACTGAAGAAATACACTATTACAGAGTGCTGTCATGAAATGCAACTCATTGGAAACAATTACAGCTCAAAGATCTCATCAATCTACCAAATGACTCAAAGCTGCTGCTGACTAATGGTTGAGAAAGTTCCTGATATTAAGACCTTCCAAAATCAGCTACAGCCACATATGGGTAATATTTTACATTTTGCTAAATAAAATACAAATTTATTAAGAAATATGACTTGTTTTCTTTCAACCCAGAAGTTGAGACGCACAGTTTCTCTGAGCGCTGCCTCTCCCCGTGTGAGTGCCTCCTATTTCCTGACGTAGCCCTGGCAGCATGGGCAACAGACACGCCCACCAAACTTTGTATACAGTTCCAGAGATGCAGGAGCGTTCTGTGGAGCCTTACATTTTCCGATATTGAATTTGAAGTGCAAGAAGTACCACAGAGACCCCGCAGACTTTTGCGGGACGTTTCTACTTGGTAAATAAATGCATGAGAATTGGTGTGTATGTTCACCTTGGAGGGGCGGCACCAGCTGCAGGCACTTCCTGGAGGGGACGGTTCAGAATTCTCTTGACATCACTAGAATTTGAACTGCTGGTTTTTCAGAAGAGGGCAGAGCAGCAGCTCGGAGAGCAGGATTATTGAGGATTTCTCAGAGATGCAGGAAGGAATCCCATTCATACTTTGGGGGTGTTTTTGATAAGGAATTAACATTGTAACAAGGTTAAAAGATCAAAAAAGTAGATTTGCACGTTATAGGACCTTCAAATGTAAATATTGCCTACGATCAGTTTAATTTAATCATGGCTAACAAAATTGTGATCACAATTAAAGTTTGATTAATTGTGCAGCTCAATTTGCCGAGCACAGATCTATGTAGTGGGATTGTAGGAATCTAAATCGATTCATCGATCTAAAGGATAAATTGTTACAACCCTGGATTACATTGACAGGTAGGTTTTCTCTCAATGAATGCACTCATGTTGGTTCACATGCTTCCGTCTGTCTGTCTGTCTGTCTGTCTGTCTGTCTGTAGGGCCAAAGCAGAGCTGAAAAATGAAACAGACCCGTTTAAGAAGCAAGTGCTGGATGGTCGACAACTGGCCCTAAAGATCAGTGCAAACTCAGTGTACGGCTTCACAGGAGCTCAGGTGGGCAAACTGCCCTGTCTGGAGATCTCACAGGTGAGAGCTTTATTTATTTTGAAGCCTAAAGTTTACGTTTAGCGTAATAAAGGTGAGAAGTTGGTTTGACCCCCATTGAATTGTATTTTATTGATGTTAACAGTGGAGCTGGCACGAAAGTGAAACTCACTTCCCTGGTGCACAGATGTGAAGTCAGGCCATGATGAGCAAACACCAAAGATGTAGAGCAAACATAAGAGTTAGAGACGCAACCACAGAGCAGGTGGAAAGTAAACAATTGAACACAATGATCTGGTGCACCAAAAACACAACTCACACCAGTTCGTTTTTCTTTTATTTTTTCGTTTGCTAATCTGCAGAAAGCTGACACAGTTGATCCAAATTCCTTTCCAGCCATTACATTTGACTATCTGTAATGTTGCTAGACGTCCCATCACAGATCATCTAGTGACAAAATGATGTAATTTTGTTGTTTTTTGTTTGTATGTTTTTTAATCCTAGAGTGTCACTGGCTTTGGGAGGCAGATGATTGAAACAACCAAACAGCTGGTGGAGTCAAAGTACAAGATCGCCAACGGGTACCAAGCTGACGCAAAGGTGACAATCACACTGTGGTCGTCTGCACCACATTTAGTATTCATACTACAATAGCTTCTAAAATCAAATATTAGGTCAGTTAACCTTGTGTTTGTCTTCATTGTCTGTTTTTTACACGTTTGAATGCTTTCCAGGTCATTTATGGAGACACAGACTCTGTCATGGTTAAACTCGGGGTGGCAACAGTGAAGGAGTCCATGGAGATTGGCAGAGAGGCTGCAGAATATGTGTCGTCCCATTTCACTCCTCCAATCAAACTGGAGTTTGAGAAGGTACCACTATTTCATTCTTTGGGATGGAGAAACATAACTTCTACCTAAAGAACTAAAAAGTTGTGAAATTTGATGCAATATATTAAAATGTTCCAAGTTTAATACCTTTGTGTAGTCCAACACAGAGTTTTTCCCATGTGGGGTCTCCTGAAATATTTAGTAATTGATTTAAAAAAAATTTAAAAAAATTACTGATGAAAATTATATTTTTGTAATTCTTGAAACTATATTTTTAGTAATTATTTCAAATTAAAACACCACACACTCTATATTTGCACTTCCTAAAATATAAATCTAGTTGGAAAAAAACAGTATAAAGGATAAATAATTAAATATTTTGTTCAATAATTAAAAAATATGAAAAAAAATATGTATATTTTTAGAATAATTTATAATTTTTTCCAAATTAAAACACCACACACAATCTCAAATAACTGTATTCTATATTTGTACTTCCTCAAATATAAATCTAGTAAAAAAAAAAAGCAGTATAAAAATGAAATAGGTAACTAAATAATGAAATTATTAAAAATATATGTACATTTTTCTAATTTTTTAAATAATTTAGAATTAACACCACACACACAATCTCAAACAACTGTATTCTATGTTTTCACTACCTCAAATATGAATGTAGTTTAAAAAAAAAAACCCCTAAAAAGTGTATAAAATATTTGATCTGGAGCTTCTCATCACTATAGTGCTACACATAACACTATCACAATCATGATCAAAAGCAATTCCAAAAAATAAAATAAAAATGTCTCTGGAGTCGCCAGAAATTTGTGATATAAAAAATGGGGTCACGACTTCTTTGATCCACATCAAAGCGATCAGGAGATCAAAATAAATAAATAGGTGATTTCTTCAATTTTATGAAATATTCTTCATATTGATTCAATCAACACGTAACATGTTCAACATTGAGTTTGTTTAAAAATATCTGAAATGTTCTCCATTGGAGGTTGTTTGTTTAGAACCTTTTATTTTGGAGTATACCATATTAATGATGTATTATATCTAAGCCTTTATTAAAAAAAATGTTTTCATACATTCATTCGCATCCTAATTCTATGTTTTGCTTCAAGGATCAGGTAACTAAAAACATTGTTTTTGTCTCCACACAGGTGTACTACCCCTACCTGCTGATCAACAAGAAGCGCTACGCAGGACTTTATTTCTCCTCCAACGCTGACACACACGACAAGATGGACTGTAAGGGCATTGAAACTGTTCGCAGAGACAACTGCCCCCTAGTGGCCAACCTCATCAACACCTGCCTGCAGAAGATACTCATAGACAAGTAGATAGACGCTACGTTTACTCTGATAAGCTTTTTATTTCAGCTTCCTATAGAAAGTCCAGGTTGGTTTCTGCCACATTAACTGCTCGCCCTGTTCCATGTGACCTAGAGATCCACGGGGAGCGGTGGACCACGCCAAAGAGGTGATCTCAGACCTGCTGTGTAATCGCATCGACATCAGCCAGCTGGTCATCACTAAAGAGCTGACGCGCACCGCCCAAGAGTACGCGGGCAAACAGGCACACGTGGAGCTGGCAGAAAGGTCCGTTTCCTCTACGGCTGAAACGTCTTCAGTAACACTTTAGTGGAAGTTTTATACATAAGGCTGACATTATACTGTCATTATCTGGCATTAGCATTAATAAGGTGTCATAAGGCTGTCATTAGCTGTCGTTCGCTAAATTATGACACCTTTGGAGCTATGTTTGCATTTTTTGGATTAGGTGGAGAGATCTAGTGGGGTTGTAAAGGAATGTTGTTTTAAGACGAGACCCCCCCAGGGAGTTCTAAGCCTCCCATTTACATAGGGCAGTGGTTCTCAAGTAACCCCTTTGTCCGAGTACAACATTTAGTTCAGAATATTATGGAAAAAAACAACTATAGAACGTAATGATGGAATAAATAAGTGATGACACATATTATAGAGGAGCTCATTTTGTAAATCAGTGGAATGAAACAGTATTTAGTGAATAGGTTTGTTTCTATAGTTTTATCATTTCCAGCCTGGTGTGGAACCAAGACTGACCGTTGTCTTTTCAGTTCATGATTTAATCAAGATTATTTCCAACATCTTTATTTTTAGTTAAAAATGATAATGATAATGAACATTATAAAACCCCTGTATTTGTAATGCTTTCATCTGTTAATTTACCTCTCTCTCTCTGAAGTACCCCCTGTAGTGCCATTGCGTACCCCTAAGGGTACACGTACCCCCTGTTTGAGAAAAAATGGGATTGGGAATCAAAGGTAGGCGCGGGGCGACGCCTGCCATTAGTGTTCACTTGTTCCTGGTCACTCATCAGATAGTTAGGGGTTTGGGTAACGAAGGACACTTAATGACAGCCTTAATGACACTTTATTCATGCTAATGACAGGTGTCATGTGATAATAATGACAGCGTATTGTCAGCTTTTATGTAGAAAACTAAAAGTGTTATCGTGTATTCTTTGACTTTCCTTTCTTACAAAAATAATTCAATCATGTTTTAACAGGATGAGGAAAAGAGATGCAGGCAGTGCTCCTAACCTCGGAGATCGAGTTCCTTACGTCATCATCAAGGCTGCGAAAGGTGCAGCTGCATACATGAAGTCAGAGGTGCGCATTTTAATATCCTTGCATCTTTTTTTTTTTTTTACACCTTTTGAGTGCTAATCTAAGAACCGTTCTATCTTAGGACCCGATCTACGTCCTAGAAAACAACATTCCCATTGACACACAATACTACCTGGAGCAGCAGCTGTCTAAACCACTGCTGAGGATCTTTGAGCCCATCCTGGGAGAGAGCAAGGCAGAGAGTGTCCTGCTTAGTAAGCGCACGCACACACACGCAAAAAAAAGACAAATAGAAAGTGTTTTATTCTTATTGAACCTTTTATACCAGAGGTAAGAAACTTTTACCACAGCAGGGCCACGAGAATGTGATTGTCTGATCTTAGGGCCACTTTATAAACAGTCAAGTCAGCATTTAGATAAATGACCAATCTGAGCATTAATACAGGGAAGAACAATGAGTTTGTGTTGTTGGTCATTTATAAGTTAGTTTTTTTGTGGTCCATTTGTGTATTTTTCTCTCATTTTACACTTTTTGTTGTTGTCTTGTGTGTTTTTACCTGTGATTTTAAAGTCATTGAGTCATTTTCCTCATTTCCTTTTTTTGTGTATTCGTTTTTATGTTTTGGTTGTGTTTCTATAATTTTGTCTTTTTTTTTTTCATTTTGTGTAGTTGTCTCATGTATATTTCTGTAATTTTGTGTTTTTTGTTTTGTTGTCATTTTGTGTCTTTGTCTCATATTTCTGTAATTTCATGTTATTTGTTGCCATTGTTTGTGTTTTGGAGTCATTCTAGTGTATATTTCTGTAATTTCGTAGGTTTTTTGAAAATATTATTTTGCGTTTACTTTGGGTGCCGCACAAAATGAGAGCGAGGGCCACATGTGGCCCTCAGGCCGCCAGTTGCCCATGTCTGTTTTATACTATGATATTGTTTTGTTTCGCAGTAAGAAAAAAAGTGGTTTTTGGGTGGAAAAGTAGTTAATATTGTTGGATTCAAATGTTTGTTTAATTTTTTTTCATTAACATTCATATGATATTGTCCAGTTTTTATTTATTTATATGCGTCTGTTTTTTGATTTTGTCTCATTTATTTTATGACTTATTTTGACCAGTTACGGCTTCACAGGATCTTTGATGTGGCTCTGGTTTTCTTGGTGTTTTACAGAGGGCGACCACACTCGCTGTAAGACTGTGCTCACCTCAAAGGTCGGAGGTCTCATGGCGTTCGCCCAGAAAAGAAGCACCTGCATCGGCTGCAAAGCTGTGTTAAAGACAGACGGTGCGTGAGAGTTCTTCCAATGGACTCACTTTGCAAGTTTTCAAACTGTTTTGAAGAAAATATACAGCTTTGTGTGTTCATTTTTTTTTTAAATAACTGTTTGAATAGAATAGATAGACTTTACTGTCCTTCCTGAAGCAGTGACAGAATTTATTTATTTTTTTGACACGGCCACAACAGTGACACATTCAGCACAATAAAACACATTCAGCACAATAAAACACATTCAGCACAATAAAACACATAAACTTGGCATAAAAACACACAATGAGGATCATTTTAAGACTAACAGCTAAAAATTGTTTGTGGGCTCGTCTACCTTTTCCTTGAGCTTTTGTGTGTTTGCTTTTCCAGTGGCTGTATGTGATTTCTGTAAGAAAAAGGAGTCTGAGCTGTACCAAAAAGAGGTGAGGAGAGAATGGATCACATTATATTGCATTATGACCACAGAGGGCAAAGGTGGATGATGATGATTAACTGGGAAACCTCGTCGTGAGATACTCGAGACAGCATTGATCATTGACTCTGAGAATAAATTATTAAACAGTCTTCAGCTGTTATTGAAGCATAAGCAGAGACACATTCAGAACAGATCAAAAACAGATCGCCGGCCTGACTCGTCCACTTTTTCTTGACTAAAATGTAAAGAATTGTCGTGATCAAATGCGGAAGCGCTGCTCAGTGTCTCCGTTATTCTCTTTCACAGTGTTTAAAACTAGCTCCTTAAATTCTAGTTTTTACACGACCAAAAAACACACCTCAGCTGTGAGAATGCCTATTTCTTTTTTTTTTTTATCTCGGAAACGTTTCTTTTCTTGGAAATGTTTGTTTGACCTCAGTGGGCGGGGCCTCTGAACCTGAAATATTTCAGGGCGGAACATGTTAATGACTATTGAATTCTGCCGCCGCATTTATCAGCACCTGATCATTGGTGCGCTGGGATTGGTCAGATCCGAATGTTTCATAAATCCCACGCTGGTCCTGTCGTACGACACAATGGACACTCAGACTTACGCCAGGTTGATAAATGAGGGCCCTGATGTGTTAGAACAAGTTCTGATGAACTACGGTGCTATTCGGCGCTGAACCCCATCCCCCCTTTTCAAAAATGTCTCAGATAGGCTCTTGACATCCGCTCATAGAATATCCATGTCAAATTACAGCCTCATTCAACAAGCATTAATGGAGGAGTAGGAGTGATGTGCCGTGACCACTAGGGCTGGGTAGGCACATTGCAAATCGAGACCACCAATGACAATTTCATGTTTCTGCTGTCAAGTGTTAATTCAATTCAAATCAATTTTATTTGTATAAAGCAATTTCCAACAGTCATCTCAATGCGCTTATCAAAATATAAAATTCATAATAAGAAAGAAAAAACCCAGTAAGATCCACATGAACAAGTGTTTAGCCATCTAACAAAATCAACATCATAAACACCATTAAAGAAACATAAACAATTATTTAATATAGCCTCCATACTCTCCCAACAAGATGTATCTCATGACGCGACAGCAAATCTGTTGTTTGTGTTGGAAACACAGAAACACGGAGAAAATGACAACTTAGAACAGCCTCAGTGAGGAGCATCCACAAAGTCAATCCTTCCTTTTGTACCATTCACTGTAGAATGTATGAAACATGTTCTGACCTTACCTTTGCTGAAGGTCTGGTAGCTCAGGTGTTGGTCTCCATCTTTTAAAAGCTGTCGTTTCTCCTCAAAACAAAGTTTCTCTATCATCTCTAGCGCTGTCATCCACACTGTAGTGTTATCCCGCCCACTAGCTAGAGAACGTAGCAGCAGCAGTCACGTGTCATCTATTCACTAATGTGCTGTGAACTTACGTATAGCATTTAGCATAGCGCAGTTACGTGCAAAGGCAGCTCTCTACGCTGCCTTTACGCGTAAATTGATGTCACATTGGGGACCTGACTGCGCATGCGCAAACACATAAAATCACACAATGAGAACGGAGGCAGAGGAGCGACGTGCCTTTGGGAGGGGGCGTGGCCTCCCTCTGCCTTACAGCGGAGCGAAAAAAAAAAAAAGACTGTGCAGCTGTTCCAGGAAACAGCACTGTTTAGTAACTTGGGCTATGAAACGCACAAAATGCGGACACTTTCAAACTTATAGGTACTGTAGGCTATTGGAAATGGAAAAAAAATAAATAATAATAATTAAATAATCAAAATATCAATTCACCCTTGGGTAGGCACTGCCTACCTTGCCTACCCTGACGGCACGTCACTGAGGAGTAGTCATTTGAAAAATGGGGCCCCCTGCCGCATCCGTGGCACATATGGAGTAATGGGCCCCATTCATATATTGGTATGTGCCAACTGTTGTAATATTTGACTCGCAAACAATTGAGAAATCGACTTTCGGTTTTTTTCTTCTTTTAGGGCCCCCCTGGCCCCAAATCAAAAATCCGAGCTTCGTTGCGTACACATCCATAGATTATACCTCCCAAATTTCAGCCCGATCCATTCACAAATAACACGAGTAGCGATTTTAACTGGTGTACACAACAAGAAGAACAACAAAGTGAGTTGTGTTTTTAGTCCGGTAGACCAGCATAATAATGAGCAAACCTGAGGATCTGAACAGATGTTCTCTGGCTGTGTGCCAAATACTGCACTGCAAATAGAAACTTTATTCCTTCTCAGATGGAAAATGTTTGATAATTTATGAGTTATACTTGGATTTAATTCATTTATCGGTGGGATAAACTTGTCAAGTGCGAATTATGGCAGCATTTAGGGCAGGTGGTGATATTCTCACAACTGATCAGTGTGTGGAGAAAAAAACTAATGTTTTAATCAGAGAAACTCCATTCAAACCTTTGTCTTAGGAAACTTTTTTTTTTTCTCCTTCAGATCTTTCACCTGAACACACTGGAGGAGCGTTTCTCTCGTCTATGGACTCAATGTCAGCGCTGTCAAGGCTCCCTACACGAGGACGTGCTCTGCACCAGGTACATTAAAACACCTTCACCTATCCTGTAGACCCGGGGTGTCAAACTCATTTTAGTTCAGGGGCCAAATACAGAGCAATTTGATTTCAAGTGGGCCAAGGATTTTAGGCAGGAAGACAAGTAATTTCAACATTAAAGGTGCAGTCCGCAACTCTCAGATCCCTCTCTCCCCCTCCCTTCCCGCTGCACTCTTGCCCCGCCTCCAAACTTTCCAAAATCCCTCCCTCAGAGGCGCTAACAAGCTAACGTTAGTCCGACAGCAACATCACAGTAATATAACATACTCTGTTAAAAGCATATTACTGCAGCGCCTCTCTCTCAATGTTCCACACCTCAGCGGCAGCAGTAACAACACAGTGTCACTTACAGCAGCCCACACTGAAGCTGCTGCGTGCACATGAACAACACATGCACCACAGAGTTCTAGTGTAACAATTACAAATCAAACATAATGTAAATCAAGCAGCAGTAATTACCTTTCAAGCAGAAAACTCACTAATTCCATCTTCTACCCCTCCAGACCATACACTGTAAAAAAAAAAAAAAAAAAAAAAAGACGGCGCTACAGCCCGGGAAAGGGGCGGGGCCTGGGAGTATCAGCTGTCAGACAGTCCATCAAACACAATCCTGGCTCTGATTGGTTTTTTTTGCTCGGTCATGGTGCATTCTGGCAATCTGCCAAAGGCTGCATGAGGGACTCAATGAGTGTGTTTTTTTCACATGAACTACTAGTTTGATGTAAAGCCCTCCTTACATAGTGACAGCTTTAGCAAATATGACAGTCACTTTTATAAGAGGCTGCAGACTGCACCTTTAATGTGCCCTTGTTTGCACTTCCACATTTAAATGATATATCAAATATGTAAATCTCAGAGCAATAAGTGACAGATATCAGTCCTGCAGGATCTACACTTAAATTTCCTTCATTTTGTACCAATTTCTTATTTAATTTGGAGAATTTTTGTGGAAAACTGCAGGATTCTGAAAAAATTTAGGTTTTTTTTCCACATTTTGGGATTTAAAATGTCTGCCATCATGTGATAGAAACATGAAAAAACTGTGAGTGCTGCAAATATTGTAGAGTTTGATTGAATTTAGAGGGACTGAAAAATATACAACTGGATTATTTGTTAATTTACATATGAGTTATGTTTCCTTTGATATGTTTACTTTCTCCTGTGGACCACATTGGATGCTAGAAACGGCCGGGCTTTGCCCCCCGGGCCTTGAGTTTGACACGTGCTGTAGACTGTCAGTAAGCATCTAATGCAGTGGTGTGTTCTCTCCTCTACAGCCGGGATTGTCCCATCTTTTACATGAGGAAGAAGGTCCAGAAGGATTTGGACGATCAAAGCAAGCTGGTGTCTCGTTTTGGGTGGTGAGAGAGACATAAACTGTTAAGGCCTGTGTGCCTTATTGTAGATAAACTGACACTCATTTACTGTCGCTGACATCTGGTGCTGTAAAAAAACAAACACAAAAAAAACATATTCACACTATTTCTATCTTTTCTAAGAATAAAATGACATCTAGTTGTATTTTGTAAAATAAAAAGGGGAAATAAATATCATTTCGGCTTTGTTCTTATATACTGGAGTTTTTTCAAACATGTTTAAGGGGAATTATTTCCTGCCTGCCCATTTAAATGTGTTCCATTCCATGTCTATTCAACACATTTTCAGGACATCCCACGCACTTCAGTCTAAAACAATTATGGAATTTTTTTTAAATAATTGTTCCATGATTATTAAATAGGCACACTGTAAACTTTTAGTTTGAGCGGATGAATACCGGTACTTTTTGAGTTATTTATTTATATTTCTTCCATTTTCAGCTTCTAATATCTCAGGAACTACATCACATAGGAAACTGAATGTTGGTATTGTAATACAGCTCCACCTACTTTCAGAATATAGAAAAAGATTTGCTATACATCCTTATCTGGTGGAAAGAACTTTGTTGGGGTTTCAGGGTCAAACATCTTTGCATACGTCTCAGCTCCCTGTAATCTGATCAGCTTTGAGTTATATACATAGACTGTTCAGATCACTAACGATTAGTCAGTTTAATACATTGGTTCTTGGGTGACAGTCTCTTGAAATCTGAAAAAAAAACTTTTTAAAAATGTTTTTTTTTTTTACTATTTTCATTGGCTCGTAACTGCATGTGGGATTGTAATTAAAACAAACCTTTTTCTAAATTTGAGGGTCTGACATGTCCAGCACATAGGATGTATAGTGGATTTTATTATATATTCTTAGAGAGTAGGTGGAGGTGTATTACTGTGCCAAATTAGTGTTTCCTGTGTGATATAGTTCCTGAGGTATTGGAATAAAAATAAGAATGCATGAAAATCAACACATACACAACTCACTAATTTGTCCATATCTCAGAAAGTATTGATTCGATCAAACTAAAAATGTACAGTGTGCCTATTCAATCATTACTGAACAATTGGTAAAAAAAATTACAGAATTCTTTTTAGAGCAAAGTGCGTGGGATGGTCCACATCTGAACTTTTCAGCCCTCCTGTCTTGCTTCATTCTGCTGCATCATGTTATCAAATATGCTTTGTCAGAGGGGAGGGTTGAAATGTTAGATAAATAAACCTTTGCACCTCACTATTTGCTTCTTTAAGCCACTGCTGATTTTCTAGTGACAGTTATCACTGTTGATCTTTCAAACGCAGAAAAGTGGAAAAAATACTGCAGTACAATGTAAAATATTTCCATTGCTCCTTTTTAATGTTTGTGTATCAAAATAAAAAAAAAAGCTTTTATTCATCCTAAAAGCCATTTAGTGAACAGTTTAAGCCACACAGCATGTGAAAGCTAAATAATTTGTCATTAATAGATGGTTCATATATCTAAATCCATTAACAGTGCAACATGTAGCCGTGATAATCAAACTAAGAACCTGTTGGTTCGAACCACAGCAAAGAACAATTACCTGTGAGTTAACTCATGAAACAAAAGCACTGAACCAACGATGAAATGGAATGAGGAATGTGAAACTCTTAATACATTTAGGGTGACAGTATTAAACAAGAAATGTAGTTTAAAAAAAAATAAAATTAGCCTTTGCTCTGAAATTACTCGACCACTGTCTATTTTTTTTTACAACTATCTCAATACTAAATCTGTCAAATTTAGAGGCTTTGGTGTTAATTTAACTCCTTTCCTGTGTAAGTATGACACAAACATCAGTAAAGTGCACTGAGGAGACTCAAACACAACCTTGAGGTTTACAAACTGGGAACTATTGGGATATTTTAAATTCATCGACTTTCCAAAATAAAGTGTATATTAGTGTTTCGTGATGGACAAAACATTGGATCAAAATTCATGAAAATATTTTGAAATGAAAATTTTAGGTTGTTAAGAAAGTAAAGTGAAATACTGACCAGGCAAAGTCTCCGTAAACATGTGACTGATGTAGAACGTACAGGTGATGGAACAGAAAAATGTTAAATTCCTCTTAAAACAGTCATTACTTTGGCGTAATAATTCCAACAATATGGTAATAGACAACATTTAAATTTTTTTTTTTTTTAGGTAATTTACTTTGATCTGACTGTCAACTGCCAGTTTTCTTCAGAGGCATCTGCTGATTGCTTTAATGTTTTCTTGACTACCGCTGCATAATAATTCCAGCAAGACAAAAAGCTTGAATATTATGCGGAAGTCAAGGACACATCATAGCGATCAGCAGATGCCTCTGAAGAAAACTGGCAGTTGACAGTTGAAACGTGCAGATCACATTTCCTGAAAAGAATTGTCTCTATAAATGAAACAATAAAATATTATTCAAAAACAACCTTTTTTTTTTTAGGAAATTAATTTGATCTGACATGTTTCCACTGTCACCTGCCAGTCTTCTTCAGATTGCTTTAATGTGTCCTTGACTTCCATATAATAATTCCAGCAAGTTATTTTTGTCTTGCCTGAATTATTACGCCGCACAAGTCAAGAAAACATCAAAGCTATCAGCAGATGCCTCTGAAGAAGACTGGCAGTTGACAGTCAAAACATGTTAAGAGATCAAAGTAAATTTCTTGAAAAATAAAAAGTTGTCAGAAAAAAGAAACCATAAAATATTATTAAAAAACAACTTTTTTGATCTCCTGACATGTTTCGACTGTCAACTGCCAGTCTTCTTCAGAGGCATCTGCTGATCACGTTGATGTTTTCTTGACTTTGTCGTAATAATTCCAGCAAGACAAAATTAACTTGCTGGAATTATGCGGGAGTCAAGGATGCATCAAAGTGATCAGCAGACACCTCTAAAGAAGACTGGCAGTTGAACATGGAAACATGTCAGGAGATCAAATTACATTTCCTGAAAAAAGTTGTCTGAATAAACAAAACCATAACATATTAATCATAGTGATTACTTGTTGTCCGTCAATGGTTAAACCGTGGTTAGTAGAAACTCACTAATATAAATGCCCCATTTCTCTTTTTTTTTTTTTGCTGTGGTTTCCATGCCAACAGACGAAAAGCTGTGTGCGTTAAAGAAACGAGAGCTTTGAGGGAAGCTTTCAGCCAGTGTGTGGTTTGCTATAGTATAATACATCGTCTCTGAGTGTTCTTCTTGCTCTTCTTGTTGCTGCGGTTGGTTTCCTTGTATCTTCTGATCTCTCTGACCAGTGAATAAAAAGCCTCCTCCACACCCTGCCAATCACAGACAGAAGAAACTCAATCACTTTCAACCTAAAATACTTATTTACTGCAATTATTAAGCTATTAAAGAGCAGCGCAGCCTTAAGTGACTCTAGTGCAGTGTTTTTCAACCTTGGGGTTGCCCGATATGTCGAGTAATTGATTAAAAAATAAAAAAATACTGATTAAAATTATATTTTTAAATTTTTATTTTTTTTCAAATTAAAACACCACACAATCTAAAACAATTCTATACACTCACTTTCTCAAATATAAATCTAGTTTAAATAAAATAACTGAGCAGTAGGGCTGGGCGATATAGACCAAAAGTCATTTCTCAATATTTTTTCTCAAAATGTCGATATAAATCAATATTTTTAACTCAAATAAAGTCTTTCCAGGGAGACAATTCTGGGGTAAATTTGCAGATGCAAAATGCCACACAGGCTCATTTATTTACAAACAGCTGAACAATATACTGTATATTATGTAGTCTTTTCTCCTCTAAGGGACAGCATGTGTGAGTGAGTTCTGTAGTGTGGCTTGTTTAGGATGCACTCAGTCATCATCTAACTGTGCTTTTCATGATCTGAGAAGTAGAGAAAGCAGGAAACAGACTTTTACAGATATTCACGTAATATTACAGATATTCTTTCGGTGCTAAAGGGGTAAGGAATCATTTATGAACATGTTTAAGAGTAGAAGGCAGCCAGAAAGAGTAGGAGGAGATTCCGCCAGCCGCCTCCGCTTCTGGACAAGAGAAGGATAAATATATAGCGCCTTCTGCTGTTTAAAAAAATACTGCGATTCAATTTTCAGAGTATCAATATGAATCGTGATACATATGAATCGATTTTTAACTGCCTTACGATTAATCGTTACATCCCTAGCACACAGCACTATCATCTTTAATGTATCAAACACACATGTTGCAGTTTGTTTGTACCTGTCTGGTTTTGGCGGAGGTCTCTACAAACGGGACCCCGTAGCTCCGGGCCAACTCCTGGGCCTGACGGGTTTCTACTGTACGGGTGCTCAGATCACTCTTGTTACCCACCAGCACCATGGGGACGCTGTCACTGTCCTTCACACGGTTGATCTGCTCTCTGAGAAGACAACAACAACAAATGTGATTTTTCCTGGTATGACCAGTGTTTTTCAACCTTCTTTGAGCCATATTTTCATTATTAAAAAAATCCCAAGGCACACCAGCAACACAAAATATTAAAAAATTAAACTCTGTTGCCTATATTACCATACAATCATTCTGATCTAAGTGTCTTTTCTTGTATTTTTTGTGCATATTAATATAAATTTCTGTAAATATGCCAGAATTAGCCTAAGGGCTATTTCTCATTTGTAGTCCCTGAAGCAGTGTTGGGGTTTGGTGCCTCCAGCTACCAGAACAACCCGTATTTTGGTCCGCAGTGGGACTTCAACCGGCGACCCTCCGGTTAACAATTGTTTTTAATAGGAATCAAATGAAGAACAAAAAAAAAAAAAACCCTTTCACATTTCTTTTCAGATAAAAGTGCCATTAACAATATGCAGTAATTCTCAAAGTGTCTTGAACCCAAATCAAACAAAAAACAAACCAAAAAAAGTTTTATATTTTGCATACTTGATACACGTCATGGGAGGGATAAAAGTAAATTACAATTTAACTTTATTCTGTTAAATATTTTGTTTTATATATGTGTTTTTTAATATTACATAATTTAATATTATATTTATAAAATACATATATTATTTGTTTAAAAGGCTCTGATTTAAGTGCCTGCCTCTTTAAGAGGCACTCGGTGTCAGTGAGCAGTGTGCACGTGACCAGTAGTTTAGTTTGGGTAGTCGTCCAAGTACGAGCCTGATTCGGATATTTAACTAGTTCCTGTCCTTTAAAACGTTCTTCCGAGTTGTGTGCAGTTCTTACTCCTGTTCCCGTGTGCTCCAGTTTGTCTATAGTCCATGACCAGAAAGGAAGTCACCATTTATGTTTTAAGTTCATGCTATGTTAATAAGTGTATAGGCTAACAGCTATGATGATGTCATGCTAACCCACTTATGTAACACCGTTTACCGTGTCGGAGTTCACGTTGCTGTTATAACTGCTGGGGGAAATCTGTTCAATAATATTTTTGGCCAGGAGAGGGTGCTGTTACCTTGCACATTGATTCAGTTTAAATGTGGAGCTTCATTTATACAGAAGAGTGAATGTGGGTCACTTTTTTCCACTTTGTTTATAAATTAGAGATAATTTGGAGTAATTGAGCCTTTTTTTTATGTTGATGTAACAGAATGTTACTTATATCAGCTGTTCACAGCTTTGTATTTGCTTTACATATAATTGTTTATTTTTCTCATGTTTGTTACAGACTATACAATATTAGAACTACTCCAACAACTAGCATTTAATCTGCTGTTAATGAGAATAAAATACAGCTGGAACACATCCCAGTTAAAGAGAAACGACGTCTCATCTCTTCATTCCTGTGCCCTGATCAGCACCCCATTCAGTTTGCTGTCTTAAACCTAAAAGAACTAGACGATCACTATTTCCTCTCTTTCAATGGTCCTTCGAGCCGGATAGACAGCACCCAGGATGGACCCCCAAGGAGAGATGGACCCTGATGTGAGACCAAAGCGGCGAACACGTCTACCTGATAGATAACAAGATTTTGAAGTCGATTATGCAGGATATAATCCAAGAGAACAGCTTCAGTGGGACTTACCATCTCCTAGCCCTGAGAGAAGAGTACACCTCGCATGGGAGGGTCCGGTCCAGATGACCCCCCTCCAGCCACCTCAGACTCGCTCCGGTAGCCGTTATGAGGGTGCTGCTCAACACAAGATTCCTCAGCTAGCCTCTAGCCACTTCCGTAGACAATACTCTGAGATCGACACTCAACAGGGATATTCACCTTCCTACCAAAGGACCCGATACGAGGACTCACGCTACCCAGAGATCAGAGCTATCCAAGAGGAGAACGCTAAACTGCTCCAATCACAAAAGGCTTTCCAGTCAGGTTTAAAGGAACTTCAGGAAGCCAGAAACGAGATTAAAGTTACTCAAGACAGCTCGCTCTTTGAGAACAGAGATAGGTGGAGTTCATAGCCCAGCCTCAGGATACTGCACCCACCAGTGTCCACTAACCAGCGCTGCACCCCCTAAAAGTCAACCTGTTCAAGCTGCAGTGGAGGAGGAGGAGGACTGGCCTGAACCTCCACCGTGGCCTGAGCCTTATGAAGACTTGCATAGAAACATGCACAACCTGAAAGTGGAGCAGCAACAGCCCGATAGAAGCCAAACCTATTACACCCTTCAACCCCCTCATCCTCTGGCAAGGAAGCCTCAACCATTGCTACAGCCATATCCCCAGTTCATGGCCTCTGCTTCTGACCCAGAGTTACCGACCTACTCACCTGCACACCCTTCGGTTCAGCGCCCCTACCCTATGCAAACCTACTAGCAGCCTTTGATATCTGAAATAGTGTATAGAGGCCCAAAACCCACCATTCCTAAATTCATTAATCCAGATCCCAGTGAATTTACGAGGCTCCGGATCGCACTAGAGAACCTTCTCCCACATAACTCTACAGAGCTTTTTAAGTACCAAGTACTAGTGGACCACCTGAGATTAGAAGAGGCTAAGCTCATAGCTGATGCCTATCTGAACTCGCCAAACCCTTATACTGACACTATGACAGCTCTCCATGATAAATACGGCCAACCACATCAGCTTGCCTTAAGAAAGATAGCTAACGTCCTTGAAGCCCCCGAGTTCAAGCGTGGTGACATCACAGCATTCCAAAGGTTCTCTCTCCAAGTTCAATCACTAGTGGGACTGCTGCAAACCTTAGGTCCAGAAGGGAATGTTGAACTGAAGTGTGGTTCACATGTAGCTCGACTTTTAAGCAAACTACCTGCCGAACAACGTGCTGACTTCCGTCGTTACCAATTCAGGCAGCCTGGGGCTACCCACTCCTTAATCGATTTATCAGAATGGCTCCGCTATGAGTCATGGTGTCAGGATTTCGACAGCCATGCCATGGGAAGAAGCACCAAACAAAGGCAGAACGTGCGAATGGATTCACGCCCTCCACGACAAAGAGTGACAGTCCTGCATGGTGCTGGAGAAGCCTCAAAGACTACCCCCTTGTATCAAAGAGAGAGTTCAGCTAATATTAAAGCCAAGAGTAAAGTCTACTGTGCCTACTGTGATAGTAATGAACACTACCTGAGTCAGTGTAGCAATGTTTCTAAATTGTCCGAAGACCAGCTCAGAGAGTGGATCCAGGTTAACAGACGGTGCTGGCGCTGTGCACGAACCCATCAGGCAGCCCAGTGCACATTGAAGAAACCCTGCAACATCTGTCAGGGAAAACACCTCCTGGCCCTCCACGAGATAAACCTGAGACCAGAGAAAAGTAACGCACCAGCAAAGGAAGAGAGCTGCTTAACCAGCTCAGCCTCCGACTCGCTCTACCTCGACCGACCTGGAGCAGAGAATCGGGTCTTGTTAAAGATTGTTCCGGTGCTTGTGCATTATGGAGAGCAGACGTTAGACACCTTCGCGATCCTCGACGATGGGTCAAGGCAAGGCAAATTTATTTATATAGCGCATTTCATACTCAAGGCAACTCGATGTGCTTTACATGATAAAACATTCAATTGTTTAAAATCAATAAGAACATTTAAATCAATAAGAACAATTAAAATCATCAGTAAAATCAATTAAAATCATCAGTAAAATCAATTAAAATCATCAGTAAAATCAATTAAAATCATCAGTAAAATCATCATTACATCAACAACATGACAAAAAATCTCTCTCTCAATCATATGCAGTAGAGAAAAAAAGTGCCTTTAACTTTGATTTAAAAATGTTCACATTGGATGCTGACTTCAGCTCCGCTGGCAGTTTGTTCCACTTCTTTGCAGCATAACAACTAAAAGCAGCATCACCATGTTTACTGTGAACTCTGGGCTCCACTATCTGATCTGTGTCCATAGATCTGAGAGACCTGCTGGGTTCATACCTGACTAACATGTCACTGATGTATTCTGGACCAAACCCATTCACAGATTTATACACCAGCAGCAAAACTTTAAAGTCTATTCTGAGGCTGACTGGGAGCCAGTGTAAAGACTTTAAAACTGGAGTAATGTGCTCTGACCTCTTTGTTCTGGTTAAGACCCGAGCTGCAGCGTTCTGAACCAGCTGTAGCTGTTTGATGCTCTTTTGGGGGATTCCTGTCAGAAGACCATTACAATAGTCCAGTCTGCTGGAGATAAAAGCATGGACCAGTTTCTCCTGATCTTTCTGAGCCATTAAACCTTTCACTCTGGAGATGTTCTTTAGGTGGTAGAAGGCTGTTTTTGTGATAGATTTGATCTGACTGCTGAATGTAAGATCTGAGTCAATCAGAACACCAAGGTTTTTGACTTGGTCTTTAGCTTTTAAAGATCGAGACTCAAGGTCAGAAAGGACTATGCTTCTACCAGATGCAGCTAAGTCTCTAGGTATGAAGGGCATCCCTGAAGATCTTCCACTACGGACTGTCCGCCAAGATATTCAGGTGCTTAAGGGACATACTGTGTCTTTCAGCATCTCCTCAGCTGCCAATCCTCAGACAAGCTATAAGATTGATCGTGCCTTCACAGCTTGTCGCCTCAGCCTAGCTCCTCATACCTACCCTATCGACCGCCTTCATAGGAAGTTTAAGCACCTACGTGGCATCCCTATACCTGCCTTTAGAGAAGCCAAACCATCACTCCTTATCATCCTTATGACCATCCCCACCTCACAACTCCGGTGGAGCCCGTCAGACTTGGCCCACCTGGTGGCCCAGCAGCAGTCTGCACCAGACTTGGGTGGACCCTTCAGGGCCCTATCCAGGGCATGGGGCGGCTAACTGGCCCTGCAGTGTCTGTTCACCTCAACAACGCCACCACCAGATGAACTGTACAAGCACATCGAAAGGCTATGGCAAGTAGATACAGTAGCTTACAGACCAGAGAAAGAGGTTACGCGGTCTAAGCAGGATCAGCAGGCTGTCGCACGTCTTAAAGCCAATACTGTTCGGGTGGAGATTGATGGTGTCCTCAGGTATGCTACACCAATAGTTCGTCACGCAGACATGCCCCTGCTTCACGCACCAAAAGAGTCAGTCATGCCACAGCTGCGTAGTACCGAAAGGCGACTCCAGAAGCGCCCCGAACAAGCAGAAGCCTATAAGAAGGAAATGCAAAAGCTTATTACTGCAGGAGTGGTGCGTGAAGTCAGTGAGGACTCCCCACCCAAAGAGGTCTGGTACATCCCCCATCACCTTGTCAGTCATAATGGAAAGAATCGCCTTGTTTTCAACTGTTCTCACACCTACCTTGGACAGAGCCTGAACCAGTACCTACTTCCTGGCCCTACCCTTGGCGCCTCCCTACTTGGAGTCCTGTTGAGGTTTCGTGAACATCCGATAGCAGTCAGTGGAGACATCAAGGGAATGTTTCACCAAGTACGCCCCTTAGCTGAAGATCGCCCCCTGCTAAGGTTCCTGTGGCGTGACTTGAAAATGAATGAGCCTCCTAAAATATTTGAGTGGCAGGTCTTACCTTTTGGCACCACGTGCAGCCCCTGCTGTGCATCTTATGCCCTACAGCTCCATGTTCTCGACCACACCCAACCTCTCGACGACCTGAGATTTTCGGTTGAGAAGTGCTTCTACGTGGATAACTGCCTACAGAGTGTACCTACACCAAGGGAAGCCAAGATACTTGTTGACCAGCTCAGAGAGCTTCTGGCCTCTGCAGGCTTTGAGTTACGTCAGTGGGCCTGCAACGATACCACTGCCCTGAGCCACCTGCCTCAACAGTCCAGATCAGAAAGCCTTGACCTCTGGCTAGCACAAGATAAGTCCAGCCCTCTGGAGTCAACATTGGGCCTCAGCTGGAACTGGGAACTAGACTTCTTAGGCTACAAACACCGGCCGATAACCTATGAGGCACCCACCCTGAGAAACATTTATCGAGTGCTAGCATCCCAATATGATCCATTGGGCTACCTGTTACCCTTCACCACCCGAGCAAAGCTTATTGTCCGACAGCTTTGGGACAAACAGCGTGGTTGGGATGACTGCAACTTGCCATCAGAACTCCTACAGGCCTGGTCTGAATGGGAGGAAAAGCTTGAGTCCCTCCCTCTCCTCACCTTTCCACGTGCATATGTGCCTACAGACACGTGCATATGTGCCTACAGACACCAACCTAAAGAACGCTGTCCGTGAGGTGCACATTTTTGAGAAAGCCTACAGGGCCGTAGCCTACTTGAGAACAGAGGACGCCAAAGGCCACATTCACCTCTCCTTCATTCTTGCTCGTTCCAGAGTGGCTCCAAAACGTCTGCATTCTATCCGTCGCTTGGAGCTCTGTGCAGCACTTGCAGCATCACAGATGGCACAAGTCCTTAAGAAGGAACTAACCCTGAAGGTTGAGCGCATCATGTTGTGGTCAGACTCCACTACTGTGCTAACCTGGCTACATTCCCAGTCCTGCAAATTTAAGGTGTTCGTTGGGGCCAGAGTAGCCGAGATACAGGAGTTGACTGAGTTTGCTGTCTTAAACCTAAAAGAACTAGACGATCACTATTTCCTCTCTTTCATTATTACTAATTATATAATACTTTTTTATAATTCAATTTTGTTTTGTTTCACGTTAAGAGTGTCAGATTTGATCCAAAGGCTGTTATGGAGGGATGATAAAATTTTCATACCAATTACAATTACCAAGTCAATTATCTGAACTCAATTATGATTACAACAGCAACAGATTTTTTAATTACAATTACATGACCATTTTAATGAATTATCAATTACGTGATTACAATTATAATTGACCCCCACCCTGCTCAACTTCTCCTCTACTGTGCACTCTTACAGCCTTAGAAAATGTAGTCCCCCCCCCCACATTATTTTTAAAAAGAATATTTCTCTGGTTTTTTTTAAATATTTCATCATTTTCTTCAGAAAATGATGCTTTTCAACTCCAGTCAGGAAACAAATACCGGTAAAAATAATTTAAAAAAAGTAAACCATAATTAAACAAAAATGTATGTCAAGATAAAATTACAAATAAAAACCATGTGTAAGCTATACTGTAATTAAAAAAAAGTAGATATACACTATACAGACATGGATTATTCTAACGGCTCATTTTTAATTATTCATAATATAATCATATAAAGATGTATAAGAGCAGCATTCTGTTGCTTTTCGCATTTAACAGTGGATTCCGATTTTATTGGTTGATTCTGTTAACGTGTAAATTACAAGGCCCTACACCTATACTTCATATTCTATTTACGCTGCTTCTCTGACCTTTACCAGTCAGTATTTGTACTAAAAAGCAGCACAGAAACCATCCCAGTTTGTGATTGAACCTGCTTCCTCCTAACATTGGTTAGTGTTGCTATGACAACTGATAAGCCCCTCCTACCTGTAGAGGTGAACGTCCTCAAAGGACTTTGTGTTGTTGATGGCAAACACACAGAGGAAGCCCTCTCCTGTCCTCATGTACTGGTCTCTCATGGCGCTGTACTCCTCCTGACCTGCAGTGTCCAGGATGTCGAGCAGACACGTCTCCCCATCGATCACCACCTGCTTTCTGTACGAGTCCTACAACATGGAATCAATCAATGTTAGCAACATCATCACATTAAACATTGCTCTAAATCAGTGTCGGACATCAGCGAGGGCCACGGGCTATTTGGCCCTGAATTTAGCCAAGAATGTCCCTTGAACAAATATATGGTATAAAATATCAGCTCTTTGAGTCACTCAGCAGATAAATGTTATTACTGAATCTGATTCTAGTGGTGATGTATTCAATTTTATTTGTGTTTGTAAAGTTACTTTGAGTTGGGAATTGTTTTTTTATATTTTTCAATTTCTTTAGAAACTGTAGGTCTATTAAACTTCTGTTTGCATTGCTGTTTTTAAGGTTTTGTTTTTGTAATATTTACAGCTAAATAAATTTATAGTTTCCCTTTCATCTCTACTGTGCATCTTAATCTATAAAAGTATCCAACTACATATTTTTCCATGGCCTCCAATTCATTTAGGGCTCTATTCTCCCGTCTGGACTTAAACGCTTTTTGGCGCTCCTGCAGTTACGCGCTTCTCTCCTACGCGTATTCTCCGGTCCAGGCTGCTGACACGCCCACCGTGCGTAAGGAGACCAAAAGGGCGTAGTCTGTGAATGAAGCCGGGCTGAAGTAAAGGAGGCGGTGATGTCATTTTTTTTTTTTTAGCTGTCTAGAAATCACGGGACATGGAGTTTTCCCAACGCTTGTAAATGTCGTTGAAATCTATGAAAATTATAAAGTTCACTTTTAATTTGAAACGCCTTCATTGATAAACAATGTAACAGGTTGATTTGATCAGATTATTGTAGTGTGACTGAGTCACAGTTCAAATCTCTTTCCTTCATCATCATCATCATCATTGTGTGACCGAGTTAGATGCTCTGGAGACATGAGGAAATAACCCTGCCTCAGAGCGTTCTGCTTTAATACAGAGGGATGTTTGCAGTGAAGCACAACTATTGGCTTCCATATTAAGCAGTTTTAAATATAAATAGTTTAAAGCGACCTGAGCTGAACCTCATTGAAATACGTGTATGAACAGTTTGTGGTCCATCCTCATCAGCATATGACAGCTTGTTTCACTCTGTAGTGGATCAAACTGTGACTTTACGTTGGACATAGTATGAAAATAGTTGAATCACTGTGACCAACGTGAACAGAAGTCTGCGTCTGTCAGAGTTTTAATTAATCGCACAGCCGCAGCTGAGTGATCACATCTGCTGCTGCCCGACGCACAAGTCCGCGTGGCTTCATATTTCTAGTGCAATCTAATGGTTCACCTTATTGGGGCGCTGCACTTATTCCAGGGTTAGAAGTGCGTAAGAGGAAAAGGACTTACGCACACCGGAGAATGCGCGCTAGGGCAGATTTAAATTAGAACACCCACATTTTAGGACTGCTCCACTCACAGTGTGTAACTGGGATGAAGGCGCGCAGCAACTGACTTAAGTACAGGGGGAGAATAAATGCACATTTTTTAGACTAGGGGGCAAAAATTTCCCCCATAATATTTTTCTAATTTCATACCCTGGCTCTAATATATAATATTTCTGTTGAGTGAGAAGAGAAAAGAATACAGGTCGAGCCAGCCGATATACTATTTTTTTTTTTTTTTTAAAAGGACATTGATTATGAAAGACAATTGAAACACTCATAATATAAATGTATATATTAGAAATTAAATAAAAAACACCAATAGAACTCTTAACATTTATTGAACTTTAAATATTCTCGTACACAACCAAGTAAAACAAAAATCCTTATCCTATTAAGGATGTTTGATCAGGCACTATTATTTTATATCCTATTATATTGACTTTTTATTTGTAAGCCTATCGGCTTCTACCTCTCCCATGCACATGCTATCATTACTTTTTGTTTTTGTTGTAAATTCATATTTTTTTAAGTTCTTTCTTTTTTCCGTTAATGGCTACTCTAAAGTGCTAAATACATTTTTTTTTTAAAAAAATGGCCAATAATGAAAAAAGTCCATATATCGGCCCGATTAATCAGACGGCCGATATATCGGTCTAGAAAAGAAAGCCAGAGCTTTCAAAGAACCAAGTCAGAAGTTTGGCATGATTGAACATAACAGTTTTTTTTTGTTTTTATTTGCCAGGATAAGGCAGTGAACAAACACACCTTTGATTAAAACAAACAAAAGCTTTGCAAAAGTAAGAAAAGTCATAAATAATTAAGAAAAACTGTCAGTTAGGACTTATTGTACAATATTTGTATTACACTAATATTCATGTATGTCCAAAATCATCAGTACAATTAATATTTAATTCAATTCAATGTAAATTACTGTCACTTTATGCTCACAACTTAAACTGTTTATTTAGCAACTTTAAAGTGTGCATTCTTTCCCCCCTCCAGTTATATTGTTTTACCATCCTAGACATTTTTATTTGCTGTTTTTACTGTGAACACATATTGTCTAAAAGACAATAAAATAATCAGTCTGAAAAGGCTTCCAACACATGATTAATGGTGTAATTGTAAGGTATTGTAAAGATTGCTTTCAATGACGACAGCATTGTTTTAACAGTAAACAGTTGAAATAAACTGTATATTAGTGTACAGTCTATATGCAGGCCTTGTGTCTGTACATTTCAACTCGTGTGCAACAAAAATAACAAAATCTACTGCTTTGTTTACCAGAGTCAATGCTTTTCAATTTTATTTTATTCTATTTTTCAAACACAAAGTTGCACTAATAATCAGAAGCACTACTGTTGGCTACTATTGTGGGAACATGACAGAGCAGATTTCATGCCAGGTAATAATTAAGAATCTTGGGATGCACTGTGGTCTGGACATGTCTGGTAAATATAATAAATATAGTAAGATACTTTGAGGTAATTTCACTTTCTGAGTCGAGTTTGTTGACAATTTTGTAAGCATTGTGGGAAAATGTGATGTTCACATTTAATGCATTATAACAAAAAGGTCATAATATGAATATTTATTGCAGGGGTGTCAACGTCATTTTAGTTCAGGAGCCAAATATGGACCAGTTTGATCTCAAGTTGGCTGCAGATTTTAGGTTGGGGGGGAAAAAAGAGCAATTTTAACATTATTGTGCCCTAGTTTTCAATATCAGTCCCTGCAGAATCTTCACTTCACAACTTATTGATTTTCTAACCATATTTTGTCTTATTTAGAGGAGTTTTGTGGAATTGTTTGTGTGAAATTTCATGATAATTGGACAAATTTAGAGCTCTTTCCTCAATTTGCAAATAAAAATGACTATATTCTTGTGATGCAAGAATGGGGAAACTGTGAGCCCCTAAAAATATTGTGGAGTTTCACTAAAATTCTGAATTTCAGAATGCCAAAACTGAATTATTTGGTAATTTACATGATGTTTTCTGTCTGCTGCTGCAGGCTGAATTGGATGCTCTAAAGGGCCAGATTTGGCCCCTGGGCCTTGACACAAGTGATTAATTGGTTTAATTCTTGAGATTGTGTGAACTTTGAACTCACAATCTGTGCTAGACTGGATCAGCAGAGGTGAAAGTAATGGATTACAAGTACTTTACTCGCATTACTGTAAGAGTTGCTTTTATTGATACTAGTTTTACTTGTACTTATGTTTTAAAAGAGGTAAAGTAATTCACTACATTTCTACACCCAACCATTACTGAGTAAAATATTATTTTTTGTGATTATCATTTTTTTTTTTTTCCCCATTTCATGGTCTCTGCATAAACTGCTGACCTCAGCCACTTTCTTTGGTTCAGGTTGGGGTTTCTACCCATTATGTTGTTACCCACACTGCCCAGTGTTAGAGTTCATAAATGTAGCTAGACTTAGAGCCTGAGAATAAATACACATATTGTTTATTAGGAAATATAGGAAATATAACAATATTTCAATCAACAGTTTTTCCTTGTATTTAATATTTTAAAACAAAGACACAACTCATTACAACAAAAAACCATATGTATATCATCATCAGTCAAACATTTATGTACACCACAAATTCCGTTTTATTTTTTCCCAAATTCTGTTTTCCACTTTATTTTTTTTAAATTACTTTATTT
This sequence comes from Gouania willdenowi, assembly GCF_900634775.1. Classification (NCBI taxonomy): domain Eukaryota; kingdom Metazoa; phylum Chordata; class Actinopteri; order Blenniiformes; family Gobiesocidae; genus Gouania; species Gouania willdenowi. The sequence continues at coordinate 10,015,890 of NC_041051.1, read as the reverse complement.
ATTTATTTTTTTAGAAATATTTATAATTTTTTAAAGAAAATTTTAGTTTTTAACTCCTGTGAGGAAACAAAATACGAATAAATAAAAAAACTCATAATTAAACAAAAAATCTATGTAAAAAATAAAGTAAGATACAATTAAAAGGTAGATATAAATTGTAGTGACATTATTAGTCTCACAGCTCCTTTTTAATTATTTATATCATAGAAAATTGTATGAGAACAGCATTAATGTCACCCAATTTCCTCTGAGGGATCAATGGTTTACTGAATCTGATCAGGTTTAATGATTAAGTTTTGATCAACTCAGTTTAAAATAACCTAACTTAAATTATATTATCTTCTGTAGCTCTGAAGAGATGTTGTTAGAACGTAACATTCTAATAACGTTGCTCAACGGACTTTTATTTTGTAAACCGAAGTTCCCACTGAAACGGTTGTACTTGAGGTAGCTTGCTGACTGTGAATGTGTATCTATGAGGAACGGACAAAAGGCTGGAATAAAAAGAACTAACAACACGCACTGAGTTATTCTTAGTTAACCAGACACAACAGTTCAAACACTGAGCAGGTGAAGATGATTAAAGCTGATCACGTTTTCACGGAGCACCGCTGCACTACACGAAACAGACCAAGCTTTCAGGGGGGAGGGCGGTGCACTTAATAAGCGGTCCCAGGAAACATTTTGAAATGAAATCCACATTAACTGGCTAGTTGGCTAAACTAGCATGTACTCAATGGGATCATGTGTGCGCTGAGTTAATGCGTAAAGGGGTCCGCTGACGGCTAGGTTTGTTTTGCTAGTTTGTGATTTTAAACATAAGTTGTTCACAATGCGTTTTTATGGGAAAAATGAGATGCATCCCTGGGACACATGGGTAGTGGATTTACTGCGTCCTTTCAGATTTTTATGCGTCAGAGACGCAGGACGCGTACCTAGCAATATCACTGGGTTAAGGTTAGTCCGTAACGTAGATTAGGATTATTTAGTCCGTAACGTAGTTCACGTATTAATACAATACTAACTTTAACCCTAACCCTAGGCAGTGGCTGTCAATACGTAATACGTATCCATATACCGGCATTCTAGACATACGCAACTCCCCTTATTGGCGTTTAGGTCACGTGATGGGTGCACCACATGACCTAAACTGGCCAATGAGGGGCTACGCACTTGTACTTCCGTTTGTATTAATACTAGGGGTGTCCCGATCCGATATCGGTCCGATATTAGCCTGAAAACGGATATCGAATTCAAATTTCTGGATTTTCCGATTTTTTAAAAATTATTATTCCCCCCCCCCAGTCATTTTTCATTATACTTATTTTGTTGTAGAATGCTGTAGATATTATGTTGAAGGTTAAAATTCATGTAACCAATTGGTTAATAATAAATGGCTCAGTTTTTCTCATACCTATTGTTGCTGACTATTGATCTCTGTTTGACTAACATCACTTAATCAAGCCTTTTCTAACATTCCACACTACAAAATAAGTCATTATTATTTTTTTATTTAAAAAAAAAAATAGAAAAAAAAGCATGTATGATTCATGCTGATATAGGATCAATATCGTTATCGGCCAATACACAATATCGGTATCATATCGGAACTGAAAAAGTTGTACCGGATATCCCTAATTAATACGTCAACTACATTACGGACTAACTAACGCTAACTTACGTTACAGACTAACTAACCCAAACCCTAAACAACGTTACAGATTAACTAACCCTAACCGCACGTAATGGTCACGTGACTTCTGGTAACGTCATCTTAAGCATAGATAGAATGCCGGTATATGAATATGTATCACATTCTAGGAGACGCTTCCTTCGAAGAACATGTTATGGATATTTTATGGCAGTAGATTATTTTATAGCTTTGTATAAAATCTGTGCAGTTTTAAATGTTACAGTGTCACAGAATTGTAAAATTTTACATTGTAGGAATAAGGAATTTGTGTGTTCTCGAAAACCAAACATTATGAATTATTCTCGTGTCTTTTTTCTGTAGTGTACTAGTGGATGTGTTGAGCTTTCATGAGTGTTTCCCAAACCTCTGAACAGTCATTTCAAGAACTTTTACTTTGAGTACTATTAAATTGAGTTACTTTGAACTTGTGTTTGAGTATTTTATGTATGACTTTCTTGTACTTCAGTACAGTGTCAACCTGTGTGGATCAGGAAGAGGAGGTAGGTGATGGTTCCTCACCTCGATGGTTGGATCGTACTCATCTACGAAGTGGTTCTGGATGAGCTGGATGGTGAGAGCACTCTTCCCCACACCTCCTGCTCCAACCACCACCAGTTTGTACTCGGTCATTGCTGTGAACCATAAACCAACAGGTGGACTCAGCAAGAACAGGTTCAGACCGTCTGATTCCATTACCGGACATGGCAAAGACACTGACCCAGATTTATCTGCTACGTTAGTGATATTCACATAGTCATTACCAATGAGTAAATATAAGTTGGCAGTAGCGGTAAACAGACTGCTCGGACGTACCTGTGGTGCAGACTTTATGGTTTTCTTGGATGATGGCAGGCTTTACAGGATAAATGAGATTAGCTGGCTACATAACGTTTTAGCCGTAGACGAGCAAAAAAACACTTGTAGACAGTTCGCTATCCTGCTCACAAATAGTTTACCTTGATTCCGTCAGATGTGGAACTATCACAGAAAAGAATGAACAAGCTACTCGTATTTTAAAATCTATTTTTTCCACATTCCTTTAAATTTAAAGCTCGAGCCAGAACTAGCTCCTATTGAGTCTCCATTGTAGCTCATAGTGAGCAGGGCGTTTTCACTTTAATCCTCTCCCCCAAACAGCCAATTAGAAACATGGAATGCAGATTGAAGGTTTAAAGAGCCAATCATTTAAGAGTATTACCTTACACTCCCGCCCCAAAGGGAAGGAATTGATCCAGTGGCAAGCGAGCATGAGATGAACTGGGCGTGGCCTCTAAAGCAGCCGTTTGCCTATTACAGCATATTACACAGTGTCCTCTGGACCAGGTTAGTGCAGCTAAAATACAGGAAACACAGAGATTTGTTCTACATTTTAATCATAAAGGCCAAACATTTTATACACTATTGTGGACTTGTGAAAAGTAATCCCATTTTTCCTATATTTTTGAGAGAGATTCGATTTTGGAAAAATAATTGCAAAAAAAGTGCGAACCAAAAATCGCTCTTTATTCTATATAATATAAATACTTAGTGATTAAGCCTCTGACTGTTACATTTGAATGTAATTTTTATTACAGTTTGCGCTTCCGACATGACACAGATTTATTTAGCATGGCTCGGTTTTAAAAGGTTAAAAAACTTCTTCATGGATAGTTAAAAAGAAAAATAATTATGAGTCGTAGCCGATAATCTACTGGAATATCTTTTTAGGAAAAAATATGATATACTTGGAATTTCCCCTTCCAGAATCCTGCTGTTTTATAAAACTATAGGTACTTACTGACCTCTTGTGGTGACAATTAATACTGCAATACAGGACCTCTGCACTGTTCAGATTAAAATCTACTGAGCGACGCACAAAGGCACAGAACATGATTTAATTAATGGTTAATACAAACATTCACTTTTGCAAACATGCATATTCCTATTATCCTCAAATATTATAAACAAAATATTATACCCAAGGGTAAAATTGACCCCAATGATAATAGGAGGGTAAATAATATAATGATTTGTTTGGTAATATTAGTATTTTTTATTGTAGTAATAGGAGTAGGTTTCCTATTATTATTATTATGATGAACATATTAAACAAAAACAAGAAAACACAATGCTCTCCTTAACATTAGGGTAAAAACCCTGCTATTATCCTTGGGGTCATTTTGACCCCATTCAATGTTCATTATTAAAAAAATAAATAATAGTTAACTTTGTTTTTGTTTTGTTTTTTTTGCTTTATATTTCATTACTGATGACATGATAGTTTTTCAAAGTACTGAATGCATATTGCATGCATTTGTGTTCCTTGACCCCAAGCTGTTTATTTACTTGGTAATAGATTGATTTTAAGGTGCTGTGTTGGAAAAGAGTGAATAGAGTACCTGCCTTTGGCATCTGTGTAGCTGCTTAATATTTTTCAATTTCCCTCGAGATCTATCTATCTATCCATCTATCCATCTATCCATCTATCTATCTATCTATCTATCACACAGAGGCATCGCCCCTCCCTCCCGCCCATCATCATCCTCACTTCTCCTGTGACGTCCATGTTACTCTCTCACTCTCCTACTGAGTGCATCTGCTCTCTTATCTAATCTTTGCCTAAAATCACATGCAGATAATCCAGCATCCATCTGTCCTGAGAGTCAGACAGAGAAGGGAGCGTGCCGTGCGCTCGTGATGTAAGAAATCCTCAATAACAATAATTCAAAGCAAAAAAAATGCTGCTGCAGGTGACAAAATTGCACTGAAAAAGCGACACCATCCCAAATTGCTTGATTTTTTATTATACACAACATTATCTCACATGTACATATTTATACATTAATTATTTTTTTCCCCAAATTTCTAAACCTTTCATTGTTTTCTTTCTTTCTTTTATTTTTTTTTTACACTGATTTGCATCACACGTTGGATGAACAGAAAGGATGACAACATTGGGACAAGATCGCAGCAGCCATAAACAGAGATAAAGAACAAACATGATTAAAGATACACTGATACAACACTTTAGAATTAAATTAATCACATAAATAATCATTCATATCACTCATAAAAACATGGCTTCATTTTGCATTTATTTTTATTGGCGTTACAAACACATTTTACCGTTCCAGTATTGTTTTATTCCCACAGGAGCCGTTAAAAACTGTACCCTAAAATGTTCAAGTAAATTGAATACTTCTGTGTAAATGCATGATGGAAATATTGTGTGTGTATCGTTTCTGATGCGTTTGTGTGAGCATGTGCAGCTTGCAGAATACAACAGCCTATGTGTGCATCCTCTCTGGAGATGCACCTCATCCTCCAGCTGTCAGGGCAGGCGGACGCAGAGGCATCTGCTTTTAAAGGGCACGACACGACATGACAGGAGAGTAGGTGATGGGTCTGACTCCATTAGATCACGCTGGAGTATTCTTCTAATCACAATCACCTTTCTCTACACAAACATCAGCAACATAATGTGTGTCACTGTTGCGTGCGTGTGCAATGCACATTAGTACTGGGTTTGTTTGCGTTTGTGTGGACAAGGAAAAGATCCGACGGGGGTTCTGCACCACTGTGCTCAATAAAGTATGCTCAACGCACAATGTTTCAGCACCTGCACCCACACAAACGCACATTCACAGACAACCAGGACGGCTTCGACCCACAGACAAAAATACATAGACTGAGAGATTTATGTCAGAGGTGGAGAAAACTGAGTAAACGCACACAAAAGAGCAAAATCAAATAAATGTGTGAGGCCTATTCAAATCTCTACACCTTAATGAGTAGAATGTCACAAGAGTCAGATGATTAGCCAATCGCATGTGTTTTGTGAGCTGTAAGCGTGGACTAGATCGTTCATAACTAGCTCACCAACTCAGCTCTGTGTGACAACACACAACAAAGGTTGATAGTTTTAGACTCCTACGTGGGTCATCACAACACCTACAGACATCACATTTTGCTCTCTGAGAGAAAAAAGTCTGGAAGAAGAACAAAAATGATTTTCCCACTAGGAAAGAATGTATTTTTACCCATTCTGTTGTGTCACACCAGTGGACTGTGCAAATCTTTCCAGTTTTAATCAGGCAGCCAAAGATGCCTCTTTATGAATATGTTTGCCATTGGTTTGCATCAAAATGCCTTCAGGATTTGTAGGGAATGCCATGAAATAGTTCTCCATGTCACTAGGGGGTGGTAGGTTGCACCAATGTGGTTTATACTGTATGTTTTGGTGTTTTTTCATTGGACTTAAAGCTGCAGTACATATAATGTGAGATTTGTATAGATACAACCATGCTCCCCTCTCCCCTCCCTGTTTTGAATCCTATCGTCCCTTACAGGTATACTCATGAATGCCTACAATTGTGGAGCTCTTAGTGACTTTTTTCTCTATAGAGACAAGTGACAAATCTAGGGACTATATGTTGTGTTATTGGAGAGTATAGTGATGTTTTAGAGACTCTAACATGAATGCACAAATCACTCAATCACACACACACGTACACATCTCACACAGGTGTCTGCAGTGATCTCAGCTGTAGGCCCACACCACCCCGCATCCAGACTGCAAATTAATTGCGCATATTCGCTCCACCTTGGATAAGCTTTGCTTAGGTTTACATGCGATTTACTCTGTCTGTTAGAATTACTCTCCCTCTAAAACCAGTACGTGAAGCAGATTGCACATGGTCATGGAGGTTCGTGGAGTCCGTTCTTCCTGCGTATGTTTGTGCCTTTAGACTGTTAATTCTCTATGCTGGTCTTCCTTTTTCTGCTTGCTTTGTCGTGTAACCGCTGTGTCTAACGCTGCGATGAAGACTTCTCATGCTGGATTGTCCCCCATTGTACTTTACTACAGAGGACGTGAACACACACTTTAGTCGGGCAGCCAATAGTGACACCCCAAATCAGCTAATGGGTCACTCTGTAAAGTTGTGTCATGCTCCTGGATTTCTGAAGTTCAAATAAAGAGCCAGGAGAAAGAGCAGAGATCCCGTTTCCTATCAGAGCCCTTTGAATTACAATATGCTCATAGGTAATGATGGCTTTTGGACCAAATAAAGCAAAAAAAAAAAAAAAACCTTACATACTGCAGCTTTAATAATGGGGCGTATAAACTGAGAATAATGTCACAAGTGTCAGATGATTAGCCATTTGTATGTGTTTTGTGAGCTGTAAGCCTGGCTGGACATGTCCTACATCGTTCATAAACAGGTGAACTTTAGCAAGTTACTTCACACAGCTCTGTGTGCACAAACACAACATAGTTTGATAGTTTTAGACACCTACGTGGGTCAATACAACACCTACAGACAGTACATTTTGCTCACTGAGAGAAAAAAGTCTGGAAGAAGAACATGAAGGATTTTTCCACTTGAAAGGAATGGACCTGTGTTTTTTTACGCATTCAGTCGTGTGTCAAACCTGTGGGCTGTGCAAATCTTTCCAATTTTAATCAGGTGGTCCAAAGATGGCTCTTTGTGAATATTTTTGCCATTAGTTTTCATTGAAATGCCTTCAGCATTTGTAGGGAATGCCATGAAATAGTCTTCCATACCACTAGGGGGTGGTAGGTTGCCCTTCTAAGCTGCAATGTGGTTTATATGTTTTTAAGGTTTTTCATTGGACTAAATCCAAACATTTGTTTAGACCTCATATAATCATACTTAAGTTATATATCCCACATAGGGATTTTACGAAAAGGTCCGAAATGGTGTCATTTATCAAAAGATGGCAACATTTGCACTAATTAGTGACAATACTGTCTGTTTGGTGGAATGGCTCCAAATGCTGTTTTCTAATAGGAAAGGAAATAAATGTGTAAAATACAAATTAATTTTGCCTTTGGCAAGAAACTGCATAGACATTGGCACGCACACACATACACACACAAAACTCCCGCTGACCAATTACGAGCTAACGAAGGAAATCTGCAGATGAGGTAAGTTTTTGCTATACTTTGTGTGCTTGCTTATATTGCACCCTCTGTAGCACCTGTCTGCACACACTCACACAATCACAATGAAATTATTCGAGCTTTGGTTGCATATGTCGCACACAGTTGGTCCATTTTAGTACAGCAGTGACTCTGTCTGAACACAATCTTACTCTTTTTCTTGCTTCCTTTGAACTTTCTCATCAGTTCATTATGTGGGACTCTTCGTTTCTTCTCCTTCGTATCTGTTAGAGTTGTATCCGGGCGGCTGCACATACTCCTCAGACTTATCCCAATCCGTCACCCACCCTGCCCCACCACCTCCAGCCCCTCCCCCATTGGATCCAACCACTGGTTGGCTCATGGCCCCGTACTGCCCGCCTCCCCTGTACATTTCCTCTGTCTCATTGGCCAGTTCGTCCTCATTAATTATACCACATTTCTCCTCACTTGTGTCTTCTATGTCGGCCCAAGGCTGTTTTTCCCCTGATGCAAAGAGTCCTGGTAAAAGAAAACAAACAAATCAGGATAAATGTAATAAATGTGTGGTCTTCCGAGATTGTGCTAAGAAGGTGTGTAAGTCATACCGTAAAATATAACTCCTCCATAATGAACAAGAGATGCGATAAGAAAGACCCCCTGCCACTCCTCACGTGTCTGAAAGAGGTCAAAGTGAACATTTATGTTGATTTAGGAATTTAAGGAAACAGACTGTATTTGAACGTACTATACACTACACACTCAATATACTGTCTACTAAATACCATTAGTATGATTAATATCGTGACCGTTCCCACTAAAGTATACTTCCAAGTTTCCCAAGATGCAATTCAAACCTACAACGACAAAAACCAGAAGCACACTGAGGCTGACAATTCAAACTTTGTTTGCAAACATTTCTGACTGAAAAATACATTAAAAATATCATTTTTATACTGTATATGTCATGCTTAAGTTGTTTGGTTGTACAATAATATTAGTAGGTTTACTAATATTTTGATAAACAAATTGAACAAAAACAACAAAACACAGAGCTCTCCTTAACATTAGGGTAAAAACAGCTTTAACTCTCCTATTATCCTTGACCCCATTTAATAATAGTTGTTTTTGGTTTTTTTTGCTTCATATTTCATGACTTTTCCTAATTTTATGGGTACAATTAATTAAGCATAAAATCATGATGATGATATTTTTTCAATGTACTGAATGCATATTGCATGCATTTGTGTTCCTCTGGGGTCAATTTGGCCCCAAGCTGTTTATATACTTGGTATTGGATTTATTTTAAACCTGCAGAGAGGCTGGTGCTCTGTGTTGGAATGGAGCAAATAGAGGATGAAGCGGGATGAAGGTAATTGCTTTTAAACAAAAACCTGAAGCACACTGAGGCTAAATATCTCTTGATTCTCCACCTTTGAAAGTTCTGAAAGCGTGATAAAGTGACCAAGTAGAATATCAACATGTGGTTATTTGATCCATAATGACCACATTATGGATCGTTGTTTTGCTCGTTCTCGTTAGATCTCGGAAGCTAAGCAGGGCCGGGTGTGGATAGTAGCTGGATGGGCGACCGTGGCTCAGGTGGTAGAGGGGTCATCCTCTGATCGAGAGGTTGGGGGTTCTATGTGTTGAAGCGTCCTTGGGCAAGACACTGAACCCCAGGTTGCTCCCAGTGGTTAAGTAGTGCCTTGCTTGTCAGCTCTGTCCCATTGGTGTGTGAATGAGCAGATATGTAAAGCACTCTGTGACCTCTGTCTGAGAAAGGTGCTATATAAATAAACATTACTTACTCACTATGGGAGACCACTGAGAATTCCAGGTTCCACAGTGGGGGGCAGTTGCTCTAGTGGTATCTGTCATTGTGTCCTTAGGCAATACACTTCACCCACCATGCCTCGTATGAATGTGGTGTGGTGGTGAGAGGGGCCGATGGCACACCATGGCAGCCTTACCTGTCAGTCTGCCCCAGGGCAGCTGTGGCTACGTTAGCAGCTTACCAAGTGTGAAGTGAAAGAATAATGATATAAAATAAGGCGCTATATAAATAATAATAATAATTATTATTATTATAAAATTTGTGGAAAACACATTTAATTCTGACATTTCAGAGATTTTTGTAGACCATTGTGCAACTGACTAAACTTCCGGTTAACGTCATAACAAGAGCCTATCTACAAAGCATCAAAAACCAATGAAAGACAAGAAAAGATGCTTTTGTTTTGAAAAGGGGATGTTTGATTTTTTAGCTTGAAGCCGGTTCCAGGACCATTTTACGTTCCACTTGCAATGCATCGTGGGGCGGTTGAGTATGAGTAGTGTACCACAGCCCTTGTGTGAGCTCTGACATGAAGTGTCAGTTACCTTGTGTTTGGTCATGGCTCCGACTATGAGAGGACACACCATTCCTGATAACGTTCCCACTCCATTGGAGATTCCCATCAGTATGCTGGCGTACCGAGGGGCGATGTCTAAGTGGTTAACGTTGAACCCTGCAGAAGCAAAGAACAAAAAAGTATTTCTTTACAGTTGTGCTGATGAACCTTCTATACCACAAGGTATAGCTTAAATTATTGTCTTCATTTTGTTACATCACTTGCCTGAGATAGCAAATCCGCTGAAACCAACAGCGAGGACCAAAAAAGAAATGGCTACGACCTTCGTGTGAGAGTATCCCACCACCAGTAGGAGTGTTGCCTCCATCCCAAACCCTTCAGAGACAACAAGAAGGAAAAAGAGAAACTAAGAACACTCAATCTCTTCACACAGTCTCCACAAATGCATTATTTAACTTGTGATTGTTTATATGCACACAGACACCACAATTAGATGGTGCTTAAATAATCCTTCATATACTCCATTTAGAAAAAGATCAGATAAAGAGGGGGAAAATGGGGCTGAAGAAATTGAAGCTGTCGGTGTATTTTATTATTTATTATTATTTTTTTAACCAACAGCCAAAGAATGAAAGAGCTGTTAGGTCTTCACAGGTATTGACAGCAGTGCTATGTCAAATTAATGCAAAAAATATAATTCATCTTAGCAGTTAAGCTTAAGGTTTAAGGTGCAGTAAAAAATACTCTAAAAAAGTTAGTCTGTGAGCATTGAAAACTTTGAATCTGATAGATTAACAATGTCCGTGAGGTTCCTCAGGGCTCTGTTCTTGGACCCCTTCTGTTTAGCATTCATATGCTTCCTTTAGGAAAAATTCTACAGAACTGTAAGGTTGATTATCAGAGCTAAGCAGACAAGTGAAAGGCACTCTTTTTCTCTACTGCGTATGACTGATGACTAATCATATTATTGCTAATTCAATGTGTTTACTGTTAATTTTAAATGTTTTTATTGATTATTAAACATTTAAATGTTTTCTGTTGCACTCTTGAATCACGTAAAGCACATTAAATTGCGCTATACAAATAAATCTGCCTTGCCCCGCCTTGCCTACAAAGTTTAGCTTCAATAAAATTTAATTTCTATTGCATCTTTATTCTTTATTCCTGCTCGAAAGCAGCCTTCAGGCTTCTTCTCTTTCTCAGCCTTTCAGCCTCTTCTGGTGAAACTCCTATTCTGTTTCACAGCCTCACCCCCACAGTTCATGAGCTTTCTGACGTTGGTGGTGGTCATCAAGTTGTGGCTCCTCAGGTAGTCAGCCAGCTGGCCCCCAATAGGCACGATAATGGTCATCACCAGATGAGGCAAAGCAGACACCATGCCCACCTGAAAGGTGAAACAGAAGCAGGTTGGGTGTAGAGATGTAATAAATTACTTTACTTCTTTTCAAACGTACTTAAGTACAACTAAAATGACTGATTTAGAAATATACTCAAGAAAATACAAGTACCCATACAGGAACGTGAGTACTTGTAAGTAATCCATTACTTTCACCACGGGTAACAACAAAAAATGGACAATGTGTGAGTTTGGGGAGCATTCAAGCACTTTAGGCATTTAAGGATTCAAATTCACTATTTGCTGCATCTTTTTCACTCAGTTAACTGGTACTATTATATAATGTAGTTTTGGGCAATTAAAAACTATTATTTTCTTATTTGTTTAACATGTCCAAATTAAACTACTACCAACTAAAACACTAGCTAACTATCTAACTACTATTAAAAGAACGTAACTTTTTGTTTCTCAAGAACTAAAATCACATTTGCATTTACAGACATCAACTAAGCTAATAAAGGGGAGTAAAAAAAAAAAAAAAATGTCATCCTCAAATTTTCACTTGTTTTCAATGTCTTTTATTTTGAAAAATTGCAATTATTCTTCACTTTATCACAAATGTAATTCAACTCAAACCAAATGCACTTTATTGGCACACTACCATGCAGTAAGCTTCTCATCTTGTTGTAGGAAAACAACTTTAGATTTCTACTGGTACGGCATTGCACAATTAATTAATAACCAAAAACAAAAATCTACCAGACTTAATATTTCAGCCTTAGATTGTACAGTATAACACCAGTATCAAATAAATTACTCTTAAATTATGAAAAAAAGTGTATGTTATCAAACATGAGGAAAAAACTGATATAAGAGTGATGACAAATTTATACAGCTTCAATGCTGTGTTTACTGAATGCACACAAAGTATTCCACATTAAATAATCTCACCTTACTGATCTCAAAGCCAAAGACTTCCTCAAAGTAGGCGGGCTGGCTGATGAGCAGCAGGTAGAAGGTCCAGCTCCTGCAGAAGTTGGCCACAATGATGGCGTAGACGGGCATGGAGGTGAAGAAGTGTTTCCAGGGGGTTTTGAATTTCTATCAATAAAGGAAAAAAGGTTTTAATCTTCAACAACTCAAACTGACATCCTCTGCATTTATTTATGTCTAACGGAGCCTCGACAAATATTTGAACAATATTATGTGACGTACATGAAGAGGATTCAGGAATGCTGCAGACTCTCCAATTGCATCTTCAATGTATTTTCTTTCCTCTGGTGTGATGGTTGGATGAGCAGCAGGACTCTCATAGGAAACCAGGATCCAGAACAGATACCAGAATATCCCAACGCTGCCTGGGAGAGAAAGAGAGGATAAAGATGAAAAAAAATATTACAGCTGCTCGGGATGATGTTTTTCTTTTTCTTTTTAGATAGATCAGTTGCTAGATTAATTAATTAAATATAATTTGCTCAAAAAAAGTCAAACTTTCTGTTCAAAACTTTTTTTTGATTTCCACTGTAAACACTCCGTTTGATGACATTTTTGGAAATGGTTCCTGCATTGCATTGTAGGATGTGAAGTCCCCAAAATAAAGATTCCAGAGACCGGGGACCCCCACTGTACCTGAAGGTGGTTGAACACAGACATGAACATTGAAGAACAGTCATGTAGAGACAGGGTCATCTATAAGGGGGAATAAAGGGGAGAACTTTTTGGGGTCCATCCATAAAGTCAGCAAAATGATGGTCTATTGTTCTATGAATCTGTGATAAACACATTTATTTATTTATCTGAATAATATTCATTGTTATCCAGGAAGTTTATCATTATTTGCTCCATAGTATCTAGTCATCTTAAAAATGGAAATTCGTGTTTTAATCAGAAATAAAATGGGTTAAAAGTGACCAAAAATAGTGGAAAAAGGTGGTGAAATGGGATTTTAAAAACCACATAAATTGGTTTAAAGTTGCAAATTAGAGTGACCAAAAATGTAAAGAAAAAGTGGTAAAAAGGGTTCAAAGTGTCAATATTGGCTTAAAATGAGCAGAAATTGGGAGGGGGGGGGGGGGGGGGGTAGATAAAAAGAGGGTAAAAATAAACAAAAATGGGCTCAAATTGTTCAAAAAATATTGTTTTGGGCGACCCCATTCCAGTGTCTCACGACCCCAAATGGGATCCTGACCCCAAGGTTGAGAACACTTGCCATAAACGATGCATAGATATTTTTTTCCTTCATTCTTATTATGATTTCTTCTGTTTTCCCCCTAAAAAAAACTCTGCCAAAGTGACTTCCCAACGCATTTGTGGTGTTTTCACTCAAAGTCAGATATTTTTGGGCTAACATGGAAACATCCGAATCCAGCAAAATTGAATGTCTGGTGAAGTGAGGTGATATCACGGGGAATACCGTTAACGAACTAGATCAAAAACAGTGTCAAGTGACTCACTGCCCTCTTTGTTTGAAATGAAGAGTTAATATTGTTTAATGAGAAGCTAGTTAATTAACAAAAAAAAGAATTTATGAATAAAGGGTGGGATTAAATAAGCATGTACTTGTTCCCAGTCCCACTCCTTTTCGGAAATGTAAACTAAATTGCAAAATTGTGTTGAGAGTCTTTTTGTCTTTCTTTGTTTCTTATAATATTTTGTTTACATGTTTGAAATGAATCAAAATCAAATAAAAAATGTTATAATAGAAAGTCTGAGCCACTGCATCGGGATTTATCAATACTCTGATTTATGTGGAGGATATGTGACGTGAACACTTTAAAGAAAAATATGAATATGATGCTGCTACACACTATGGCATTACTTATAATTTTCAATATATTCACTAATTCACCATTTATACATATTTAAAGTAAGAGGAACTTTACCATAGACGTAAAAAACAGAAGGCCACCCAGTATATTGCACCAGTACTCCAGCTAAAGGCATAGCCACCACTGCTCCTGCGTATGATCCTGCATTAAGGACAAAAAGTGTTTATTATGAGTTTTATTTATTCAGGGTTTTGAATACAGTGATACAAAACTGTGACCGTGTGGTGCTGAAGCTTTACCACAAAAGGCAGTGGTGGCTAATCGACTCCTCTCCAGAGGAGGAGCCCATTTTGCCCAGATCCCATGGCACGCTGGGTATGAAACACCCTAAAAAGACATGATGATACATAAAGAGATTTTCTCACTGCTACATTAACTCCACATCCAGCACATGTGCACTACCTCCACAAGGCCTTGGCATATCCTGACCAGTATGACGCAGCTGTAATGACAGCGAGCGGCAGAAGGAATCAGCATGTTGAGCGTGGATGTGGCTACGATGGCAAAGCCAAACACTCTTAAAAAACACAAAAGACAAAACAGAAATAAATCACGAGGAAGAACAATTGTATTTATGTGAGGAACAAAAGGTTTAGTAGCATCTTCTTCAATGGTGAAGGATATGTTAAACGTTTTATTCCTGGGGCTGCTACTTCTTCATGATGGGAGAAACTAACAGGCTGTGTTCGAAAATGCCACACTCCGTACTATGCACTACAAACTCAATGACAGTGGCGGATGCTTTAAGACTACAAGGGAACCTCAGCTTCCCCTAAAATCAGTGGTCAAATATGTAGTGTTGTGTGTACATTTCATTGACTAAATATATGACAGAACACATGTATGTTTAGTTCAGAATCAGCTTCTTATAACAGGAAACTGACAGTGACAGCGTGACGTTCTTCATTCATTACCGCAGCGTCACAGTGTTAATAAACAGTGGTGAAGTTCAGCTTCAATTGACTTCAATGGGAGAGGAATTAGGGGTTGATCCACTGCAGTCAAACTAGACGCTCATTGGATAAATGCTCGGTTATGACGCACCTAGTCCCGCCCATCGGACGCCGGGCTTCACAGGAGGTCTATGGAGCAGTGGGCTGGATCTGTCTGTTCCGGACGCTGGAATAATGGATGATGATTGGATGATCTGTCTCAGGCTAATTCAATTTTGATTGACAGCGAAATGAGCCAATCAGAGAGTATGACGTTGTAAGCACACAGGCGGGTTTTTCAAATATTTCAGTCCGTTGCTCTGTGTTAACACGGAGACTTTGCTGATCCTCTCATAGCGAATTAACTTCTGACAAACCTAGTGTCTGTTTTTGGTGTTTGTGGAGACTGTTACTGCTTGTGTTGTGAGACTTTTGACCAAACACTCACACTCCAGCGCGCAGCAGCTGCGCGCGTGCGTGTGTGATAATCTACAAATAGTTGTTGACAACAAAATGTGAATTCTACTAGAATTCACATTTAAATAAACAGATACATTTTCTGAAGTAGGCAGAAAATGAGCTTCCCCTGCATGAAAGACCAGCAGCCGCCACTGCTCAATGAGTACATACTGGTATGTATGGTTAGTATGAGTAGGATGATGAAGTATACTTCTAAGTTTCCCAAGATGCAATTCAAACCTACAAAGACAAATCCCTGAAGCACACTGAGACTAAATATCTCTGTTGATTCTCCACCTTTGAAAGTTCTGAAAATATTTTAAGTGATAAAGTGACCAGGTAGAATATCAACATGTGGACATTTGATCCATAAAACTCACGGAAACACATTTCATGTTGACATTTCTGAGATTTTTGGAGAACCGCCATTGTGCTACTGACTAAACTCCTCGTTAACTTCAAAATAAGAGCCTTATTTACAAAAGTGTTAAAAAAAAAAAAACTGATGCTTGAAGCTGTCCCAGGACAATTTTAGGTTCCGCTCGCAATGCATCATGGGGTGGTTGAGTATGAGTAATGTGCCCACCGTGCATACTTAAAGGGCCCATATAACGCTAAATCAACTTTTCTGTGCTTTAAACATCATAAAAGTGCTATTAGGGCTTCATACACATGTTCATACACAAAGTGTTTTTTCATTGATTCCCTCAATCGTTAGTTAAAGGGTGATTTGCTCCTTTCTTACTGCAGGGTGAGCCCAAACACCTCGCTCCAATTTGATGACACGTTCCCACTTTGATGACAAATTTGACGCAGCACCGAGCTGGAGAAGCCACGCCTCCAGGAAGCTCTCTGCCGTGATTGACATGTAAACAGACACGTCCACAAAGGTGAGCAATTCAGCGTCCTTCGCGCAGTGCTATGTATGTATTTTCTACAGTCTATGTATGTACCGGTGAACGCCCCGCCACCACGTTCTGTCTCATGTTTATAAAGCAGCATGAACTCGGCTACGGAGTGGGTGGGAGGAGGGCGGGCCGTCCTCTGACCGTGCGGGGAGGAAGAACTCAGTGTCCTGTCTATAGACACGCCCACTTATGAATATACATAAGCAGGCTGCAAATCAGCCTGTTTGTGTAGAGTTGGTCAGAAAGTGACTTTTCAGTGGCTAAAACTCTGGAAAACAGGCGAGTTTGGGAAAATAAACCTCAAATACTATGTTTTGGGGTTCTTAGAACAAATAGAGATGGGTGACATGGGACCCAATATACTATACATCTGGGTATTTCTTGCGTACTCAATCTTTGCATACTATCTAATGTGGACGCACTACATACTCATTTTGACGTCAGACTTATTTTGAGTAGTACGTTAGTATGCAATTTTGAACACAGCCACGTGATACGAATAAAAACAAATGAAAAAAGGTTTTCTACAATTACATTTACATCTGCAGCTCTAGGAATAAAATAAAATTAAAGATCATCAAGTAACAACCTTTTACGCTATGTTGATTGACATATTTAAAATATTTAAACAACTTAGATTTAAATTTCTGTTATCATAATGATATTATCAGATTCCATGATGTGGCACTTGTATCCAACCATGTTTAAAAAAAAGCATATTTAAAAAAAAAAAAAAAAAATCCATCGTCTACAGACCAGTTTCATCTAAAATGGGCCCCAGGTTATAGGCAAGGATATAAGCTATTTCAACATTATTGTACTCCAGTTTGCACTCCCATAAACAATATACAAAGTATGCAATTTTTAATCTAATATGGGGACATTTTGTGAAATAATTTGAGGAAAATTTCAAGATTTACATTTTTTTTTTAGTTTTTTAAACACTGTCATTAAAAATGACTGCCATCATGTGATATATGGATGGGGAAACTGAGGCCTTGAGTTTGACACATCTGCTCTGAGGATTATACACGCAAATAACAAAACAAAAAATAACAGACACACAAATTCATTTCTACAGACAGAAATTGCTGGGCGATCTGGGAGAACAGGCAAGCTACACACAGACAGGAGAGGTAGAAAAAGGTACAATGATACCCACCACACTGAGCAGCCTCCTCCAATGAGAAAAGAAAACAAAAATCCTCCAACCAACCATTGTCATCTACTCAGGCTCAAGCCCATCACTTCCAAACTCAGTGGCATGATTGACAACCACCTTAATATCAATCAATACGGAGAATATTTCTGCCTGTGTCTCAACAAAGATGTATGCAGTGCTTTCCAGGGTTACACATGAAGAATTACTCACTGTACTAAGCTTTTAAGAATGATCTCTTGAAAATAAAATGTTGTTTCATTACTTTTTGACATGTCGACAGGCGTAGATTCTGAAATGTAAATACATTTACCTGTTGGCTGCAAACTTTTGACATATAAATCCACCTGGGATCTGTGTGACGATGTAGCCCCAGAAGAAAGAGCCGTGGATCATCCCCACCGTCTCTGGGTCCCACGTGAACTGTGCAGCCTTGTGAGGGAATGTCAGAAATATCAGACACGATGCACAATTAAAAAAAACAAGACGACATAGTCATCAATGGTTGTCATTATAACTCACAACCTTTTCCTAAATGTCCTAAATCTAAGAACTTAGATGTATACATAAGAAAATATTATCACATCAGAATATGAAATTACTAATTAATAATTATCTTAAACAGGTTCTGAGTAAAGCTGTCCTCTTTGAAGATACCTCGAACACGGAACAAGGGCAATAACTCCAAAAAAAATAATTACATACTTCTCATTTTCGAACTCCATCAAGGTATAGATACCCTGAAGCCACACACTGAATTTGGTTATCGTATCTTAAACAGTTTCAGAGAAAAGCTGTCCCCTTTAACTCAGACGGACGGTGCTCAAACCTACTGTATATCCCCTTCCACGCTTTGTGGTGGGTAATAATAATACCAAAGGGATGCTGCTTAATTTATAATCTACAGTATTTGCTTCAATCTGTTTTTTGTGTCAGTGTTTTAGGGCAGACTCTTTGTGTTTTGTGGAGCTAAGTCGCTTCAATTAACCGGATTGACCTGTTTATTATGACGAGTGGTGTCACTTAAATTAAAGGCCTCATTCTAAGCTTCTTCCTCATCTGCCTCAAAATTTGAGCCTCACCAGCTGCCGTAGCTAAAGCAAGTAACTGTGACCAAAAAAATCTGATGAAGCCTGGTTAGAGAACTCATTTTTCATCATGAATGTGACCTAATTACAATTGCAATGAATTACAATTATTATTTGGACCTCATTTAAAGCCAAGATTGTGATATTTTGGGAAGCAAATTTAGATTTATTTTTAGCCATAATCTTTTGACTAAAATGCAATTTAGCTTTAGTGAAAATTTAGTCATCAGGACTATTTCAGTTAAAGTGTAGTTTTAGTAATCTAAATCAGTGGGTCTCAACCTTTTCAGCCCGCGACCCCCAAAATAAAGATGCCAGAGACCGAGTACATGAACATTTCAAAACAGTCATGTGGAGACAAGGCCATCTATAAGGGGGAATAAAGGGGGCAAGTCAGCAAAAATAATGGTCCATTGATATATGAATGGGTAATGTAATCTAAAAAGTAAGAACAATTAGTTTAAACTGGCAAATAATGGGCATGACAAATTGTGAATGTGGATAATTTGGCAAAAAAAAAGCACGAGATATAGTGAAAAGAGGTTAAAAGTGACAATAATGGGTCAACATATGTGACATTAGGTGGGAAAAGTGGTGGAAAGGGTTTATAAGTGCTGAAAATGTCTTCAAAGTGAAAAAAAAATGTACAGAAAAGGCGTTGAATGGAGAAGTGGCAGAAATAGGAGTAATGTAGCAAAAACGCATTAAAAGGAGCAAAAAATAGGGCAAGAAATAAAAATAGGTTGAAATATGGCAAGTTTGGTGGAGTTGCAGAAAAAGGATAAAAATAGCAGAAATTAGCTCAAATAGTCCAAACAATATCCTTAGTTTCTTGAAGGCATCAGCGTCTCGGGGCCCTGACCCCAAGGTTGAGAAACATCAATCTAAATGACATTAAGATTTCAGTCGACTAAGTCCGTTACTGATATAGTCGACTAAAATATAAAGCATAAGAGTTTATGCATTTTTCAAAGATTAAATTGCCATTGATCAACCTGATATGTGATGTCATTAATGTTTGTAAATACACACACAGACACATTTGATGTGATCAGTTTAAGAATGTATATTATTTTTGTTAACATGCATTTTTTCAATTTATTCATTTTTTTTTTTGCTTACCACAAGAACTTCTTTATTGCCTTTGTACACAGTGTGATCATTGACCATGCTCACAATGGCCACCCCTAAGTTGCACCGGATACCAAAGGAGATGCAGAAGCCCAGGCCAGACAGAATGGCAATGATGTATCGTCTTGGCAAACCGAAGCAGGTACAATCCACCACCGGCATCTCTTTCTCCTCCACCAGCTCAGGACGACCCTCCGCCGATAACTCAATGGTTTCTCCATTTTGCTGCCGTTTCTCGATCAGCCTACGAGACAAACACAAGGGAGGGTATGAAGTTTGTATCCAGTAATACCTAGTAGAAGCAGCAGCTTTCTGGTGCGAGGGTGCCATTTCTTATAACCAGTTATAAGTAGGGTTACTGGTTGCTAAATGGACAAGCTACTCAATTATAGAAAAAATAATAATCACGATTATTTTAGTCATAATTGAAATCATTATTATTCAAACGATTACTCGTCAACCAAAAAGTTATTTATTTTTCCTTCAAAACAAGATAAAATATATTCTTTAAACATGAATAAAATCCTTCAAACACTAAAATCAAGTATGTTCACTTTTGCACAAAACAAAACATTTCTTGCACGTGACGCGTCTTTGCTCTAGATCAGAGGTATAACAACTTTTATCACAGCGGGGCCAAAAAAAATGTGTTTGTTTGATCAGAGGGTCACATGATCAACATTCATGTCTGCATTTAGAATAATGAGCGATCTGAGCATTCATACAGGAAAGAATAAAGAGTTTCTATAGTCATTTTGTGTACTTTTCTGTCATTTTGTACATTAACTTTGGGGGCCACATAAAATAACCCGAGGGCCGCATGTGATCCCCGGGCCGCCAGTTGTCTATGTCTGCTCTAGATCTTCATCATCAAACCCAAAGTGTTCCCATGTAAGAGAATTTGACTTGTTTAACAAGCGTTTTTACTGCCATGTTTAAAGACTGCTAGCAACAACTTTTGACGTGTTCGCCTGCAGGCTAGGCTAGCGTTAACTTTGGGGCGAGGCAGAGGAGCTTGTATGTGCATGGATTAAACCACTCAAGTTAGCATTAATAATTGGTGCGTGATTAGCTTTATTCTTTGTATATATGCAAAATTGTGGAAGTTTGTTTTATTTAAGGGTGCAGTTTGCAACTCTTATAAAAGTGACTTTTTGTCATATTTGTTAAAGCTGTCACTATGTAAGGACAGCTTTACATCAAACTAGTAGTTTGTATGAAAAAAAACAGGCTCATTGATGAGCTGTCTGACAGCTGTTGCTCACAGGCGCCGCCCCTTTCCAGAGCGCCGTCTTTTTTACAGTGTATGGTCTGGAGGATTAGAAGATGGAATTGGTGATTTTTCTGCTTGAAAGATAATTACTGCTGCTTGATTTACATTATGTTTGATTTGTAATTGTTACACTAGAACTCTGTAGTTCAATATGCCATTATCCTCTTTGCTAACTAGATATATACAAAACAAAACTGAAAAAGCCTTTTGGACAGTGGTTCTGTTACCAACCTTTTTTGGGTCGTGACCAGTGACGTGCCGTCAGGGAAGGCAAGGTAGGCAGTGCCTACCCAAGGGTGAATTGATATTTTGATTATTTGTTTTAATTATAATAATATAATTATAAATTATTCATTCTTCCATTTCCAATAGCCTATAGTACCTATAAGTTTGAAAGTTATTGAAAGCGCTATTTCCTGGAACAGCTGCACAGTCTCACTCCGCTCTAAGGCAGAGGGAGGCCACGCTCCCTCCCAAAGGCACGTTGCTCCTCTTCCTCCGTTTCCATTGCGTGGTTTTACGAAATAAACCAAAATGACAACCATTTACGTCCAAAGGCAGCGTAGAGAGCTGCCTTTGTATCAACTGGCAAAAATAAGCATGAAATATGGTGAAAAGAGGTTAAAAGTGACAATAATGGGTCAGCATATGCAACATTAATTGTGAACAGTGGTTTAAAAGTGCCGAAAATTTCTTGAAAGTGAAAAAAATGTGCAGAAGAGACCTTAAAATCTGATGGAGAAGTGGCAGAAATGGGAGTAATGTGGCAAAAATGCATTAAAAAGAACTAGGGATGTCCCGATACAACTTTTCCACTTCCGATAAGATACCAATATTGCAGCCTTGCGCATCGGCTAATACCAATATTGATCCGATAGGATATCAGCACGAGTCATACATGCTTTTATTACTTATTTTGTAGTGTGCAATGTTATAAAAGGTTTGATCAAGTGATGTTACTCAAACAGAGAACAATAGTGAACAACAGTAGGTTACTTTGTTGGAGTGTGAACCAAAGTCACCTATGGAGCGATGATTTTATATGCAGTTTGATAAAAACTGTTATTCGTTTTCTGGCTGATTTCGAACCAACACCTCTAAAAACAACAAAACTATGACAAGAAAAAGTGATGAAAATAGGTTAAAATATGGCAAGTTTGGTGTAGTTGCAGAAAAAAGGGTAACATGTTCTTTGTTATCATTTATACAACATGTACTAATGCTCACTGACATGAAAACAGTTTACAGTTTATGTCTGAATATAGTAAAGCTACAACAATACGTCTCTTTTACACTACTTTGTTTTTTTCAAACGGAATACAAAAGTACGTGAAAGCTGTGAAAACAAAGTGTTAAAACTTTTTAGGATTATGTAATTAATTTGTCTACAGAATTAAAAAAAAAAAAAACACACAATAATTTTATTGTTTTTAACAAATAATAATTAAATGTAAAACTCTTACACAACATATACCTCAACTATCTGACTGTTTATGTTATTAAAACACAATTTCTCAATCGATTTACCATTTTTTACTCAAATTGGAAGTGTGACTTTTTTTTCCACAGGAGTCAAACTGAGGAGTGAGAGGATGGACCATCTGTGTGTGTTTCAGCCTCCGTTCTTTGGACAACACGACACCACCCACTAACAATCCTGCTCACATTTATCAGCCTGCAGGCTCCACTACATGTTCCTGCACAGCTACACATTTCACCACAGTGTCTTTTTCTGCGTGTTTACTGTTAAAAACGTGCTGGAATTAAATTGGTTGTCTGCGATCATGTTTGACTTCACAGCAAAGTACGCTCCTATGTGTTAGCCATCCATTTTCCATCGCGCTGATCCACTTAATCACTGAGCTGGAGAATTACGCAGGAACAAGCATAACCGTCACAAGAAGGGTTTGATGGATATCATGACAGAAGTGGCTTTTTCTATAAAAAAAGAAAAAAAGGTCTAATGGGGTCGTCTTATGTCACTAAAATCAGAAACCTCTGTTAATACCTTGACGCTGGTGAAATATTGATGCTTTTTTGGAGTAAATTGCAAAATCTATTGCATTTTTTTCACCAAATTGAGTTTTTGACTATAGTTGAGTTCTGATAGTTCACGGTTATGTGTATAGATTGCACTCCCTCCCCCATTTCTGCACAGCAGCCACGCAGTAATCTCTTTATTCATCCATACTGCTGTTCACAACTCAAGAGACGAAGCATCAAAACAAAACAATCGAATAACAATAAACTCCAGGGCATAATCATTTTGTACAAGTCAGTTATTAAAACAGTAAAGGAATAGTTTGAAAAAATAAATAAATAAATAAAATTAAAAAAAAAAAACTGTTTCACTGAGATTAGAAAACGCTGCCCCCTCCCTCTCTCACTATCTCTCTTTTAATCTGTCACAGCATTCAGATTAGGATTACAAAAATGATTTACTTCCGGAAATGAATATGAACAGGCAGACTTTCAGTAGGGAGGCGTGGTTTGGCACGCTTTTCTTTTCCTTCTGTCACGACACGATACTAAGCACATGTTTTCATTCGATATATACACACGTTTTTAGTTTATTTTGGAATAGATTTATAGTTTTTTCTGATAACATATAAGCAGTGATAATTACTGATGCAGGAAAATGTTATGCACAATCCCATCCAATCACAGTTAATCATATAAACATTAATATAATCCATAATGAAAACAATTCACTCAGTTTAAAAAAAAAAAATACACATTTTATTCATTGACAATAGTTCGATTCATCGGCCGGCCGATTTAATCGGACAATTTTTGCATGTTTTACGTGTATCGGCATTGGCCGATGCGTGCTGCTGCATTCGCCAATCCACTTTATATACAGAACGGCTGCCACAGGCTGCTCCGTGTTGCTGGAGACAGAGGCTGCAGAGTGCAGAGCCCCTCCCCCCACGAGCAGAGCATGAAGGAAGCTCTTCAACCCAAACGGCAAGTTTTAAACTTTCAAAGCATCTCTTAACTGTTTAACTTAGCTGATGTTGTTCCGTGGTTCCACGTGTTGCTGTTGCAGTTGTATTTAACAAGCAGCTGGCTGGAGGTTTGGTGCGTGTGTGTGTGTGTGTGTGTGTGTGTGTGTGTGCGTTTCTCTCTCCCTCCATTTCTGCTTCTCAACATTACAGCGAAATGAGAGGTTATCAGCTTAGGCTGATGGAAAAAAATCGGTATCGGCCCTAAAAAAACACATATCGGTCGATCCCTGATTAAAACAATCACATTGGCAAACAGACAGAACTCTGGCAGATCATCCACACACTGACAAGTAACGATAAAACTAAAAAATAAATAAGACAAACTAATTTGACTGAAAAAGGACGGCAGCAAGATTCAAAACACGACTCTGGCTATGTTTGAAATTTCCTACTCCGTACTATACACTACAAACTCAATAAGTAAATACTGTCTAATATATACTATAGTAGTATGTCTACTATATGTATGATTAGGATGATGATCGACAATGATCGTTCCCACTAAAGTATACTTAAAAGTTTCCCAAGATGCATTTCAAACCTACAACAACAAAAACCTGAAGCACACTGAAGCTAAATATCTGTTGATTCTCCACCTTTGAAAGTTCTGAAAACATTTTAAGTGAGAAAGTGACCAAGTAGAATATCAATATGTGGACATTTGATCCATAAAACTTGCGGAAAACACATTTCATGCCAACATTTCTGAGATTTTCGGAGACCCTCCATTGCGCTTCTGACAAAACATCCAGGTTAACTTCAAAACAAGAGCCCTAGTTACAAAAGCGTTAAAAATGAAGACAAGATGAGATGCTTTTATTCTGAAAAGGGGATGTTTGATTTTTTGCTTGAAAATGGCCGCAGGACGATTTTAAATTGTGCTCGCAATGCATGATGGGACGGATGAGTTTGACTAGTGTGCCCACGGTGCATAATTAAAAAATGCCCCAATATAGTATACATCCAGGTATTTCTCACCTCCTCAATCTTTCCATACTATCAAATTGTAATACACTACATGCTCATTTTGATGTCAGACATAGCATGAATAGTGCATTAGTATGGGATTTCGAACACAGCCAAGGTCCCTTAGGAAAGCTCTTCTTCTCTGCTTCATTGTCTACTACCAAACTACAGAGTTGGAACTGTCACCCTTGTGTTCATAGGTTATTTTTCGGGTGACACCTGTTTTTATCCTCTTTCCGTAAACAAAAGAGATCGACATTTTTAACTTTCCCTGATTATTTAGAGCAATCAAAAGCAACATAAACTGCCATTATGACCTAAAAATCTGCTAAATGATCAAAAAATCTGCTAAATGATATAAAACAGGGGTTCTCAACTGGTCTCACCCTGGGACCCACATTTTGCCACAATTATTAAATTATGACCCACTTTTTTTCCTCAATTCAACAACCAAATTTAGTTTTTCAAAAACAGCTGTTGAAAACACACATATATAATCTTTTTTTAAAACATAAATACTGTATTTTCCTGTGCAACATGCATTTCACAGCATGCCTGTCAAATAAAAGACAAGTCCAACATACGAGACATTAAGTCTTAATTTATTTTTGACCAGCTGTCCGTGACCCACTCAGTACAGTTGAGAATCGTTGATCTAAAAAGCAGACTGAATGTTTCACTCCAATAGAAAACAATGGGATTTTTACAAGCAAATGGGGGTGTATGATGTCATCAATCACGTGATTTCAAGATGACGGTTCTAAAATGGTAAAGTCGTCCCTTTTTCTAAAAACTTAAAAAAAAAAACGAAGATGGTGTGAAAATAATGCGTTTTGTTTGGCATAGATCTTCTAATGAGGACATTTCAAAGGTTTTACGCCACCTTTGTAAAAACAGTGGAGGATTCCTTTAAAAACTGTGACTGCAAATATTGTAGATGACAAAAGCACCCTAACAAATACTACTGTTTATCTCCTCAGTTGTTCTCATGGTATATTTGGTGAAATCTCCACTGATCTCTACCAAAGCTTTCATTAAACAAGCACAAATAAGAACAATTCATGGAAAGTAAAGAGATCAAAATGCTGACTGGAAAAGAAGAAGAAGGGTGTCATCATATTTTTCTGATGAATCATTTGATCGCCTGTGTTCTGTTGCCCTTCATGAGCCACACGAATGTGCTGACTCGCCCCCCCCGTGAGGAGCTCAGCGTCGGTCCATCTCGGTGAAGTTTACAGGACGGTCCTCATTAAAGCCAAAGACAGATTGTAGCTCCACACATCCACATATGCTACCAGCTAACGAGACCAGCCCACAGCCAAACGTATTGTTTATTATGTTGGTGTTTCACTGAGGGGCAAACTCGTGTTTCAGATACTGAGAGCTCTCTTTTTCAAAAGGTTTTAACATTTCATTTCAGTGTCGTTTTATTTTTTTTTTTAGCTATTTGTAGTTTTAAGGAAGAAAAGGATTGTCTGAGTGAGTATCACAGGCCATTGTGTGTTGGTGGATATATGAAAGGTATGAAAGGTGCCCTGATTGTTTGCTTTCACGTGAGCAAACAGACGCATGTGAGCTGATGGAGCTCGCCCTGATTGGTCTCAGCTGGTAACGACTAATGAGCCACAGAGCAGAGCGGCCATGATGAGTCCTGTGACCTCAGGCTCTCTAAAACATCACAGTTACAACAGCAACCTGAGCATGATACTCCACGTTTCACCCCAGCACATGAAGCATCATTTACAACTTCTCACATTTTAAAATCCACTTGAAATAACCAATCACAGCATTACAACTTAATCTAGAATCTTTTTTCTACTAAGATTTCAAAAATAGGGCGTTCACTTATTTATTTGTATTTCGAAATTATTTGAACCTAAGACCTTACGCCAGTGTTTTTCAACCTTGGGGTCGTGACCCCATGTGGGTTAAATGGGGTCACCTGAAATGTCTAGTAATTGATCAAAAAATAATTACTGATTAAAAATAGTTTAACAAATATATAAAAATGATGAAATTATTCTTATTAAATCTATATATTCTTATCTGTTAATCCAGTGTTTCTCAAATGGGGGTACGCAATGGCACTACAGGGGGTACTTGAAAGAGAGAGAGAGAGAGAGAGAGAGAGAGCGAGAGAGAGAGAGAGAGAGAGAGAGAGAGGGAAAATAAAAGCATTAAAAATCGAAAGTGACTATTTGTATGGTTGCCGTACGAACAACCCCCGGTGCTATTGGTACGTTTACCAAAGTACACATATGTAGCGTCTTAGGGTTAGGGTTAGGTTATAACCCTATATTGCAACACTTTTTAGGGTTAGGGTTAGGTAAAGGAGTGTGTTTTCTCGATGAGACCCCCCGGGGGGATTCAGGGACCCCCCCCAATTGAATAGAGAATCAAAGGCAGGCACAGGCTGATGCTTAACCCTATATCCCAACAATTTTAGGGTTAGGGTTAGGTTTAAGATTAGGTTTAGTGTTAGTCACATGACCTAAACTGACCAATGAGGGGCGCTGCATACGGATAGAATGTCGGTATGTTGATACGGCAACCGTACGGATAGTTACTGCCTTAAAAATATGGGGTTATATTTCTATTTTTTACTTGAAAATGATAATCATAATACTGATGATGGAAATGATTTTGATTAGAACATGAACTGAAAAAACAAGAGTCAGTCTTGGTCCCACACCAGGTGAGAAATGACCAGCAATGATAAAAACTATAGAAATAAATATTTTCAGGAGACACTAAATCCTGTTTCTGGTTTACAAAATGAGATTCTTTAAACTGTGTGTTATCACTCATTCATTCCATCATTATGTTCAATAGTTGTTTTTTTCACAGAAATGTGAGCAAAATGTTGTAATTGGACAAAAGGGGTATTTTAGATTCAGAAATAAGAGAAAGGGGGGACATGAGCCAAAAACGTCTGAGAACCACTGCATTAATCTATATTCTTATTTATTAATCTTAATTTGGTTTTATGTATTAATTTATATATATATATATATATATATATATATATATATAATCTATTAATCTATATATTTAATTGTTATATAAATTCTTTGAGCACTACAAGATCACTATTGTTGTAATCAGCACTATATAAATAAAGTTGAATTGAATTATTATTAAATTATTTTCATAATTAAAACACAATAACTGTATTCTAAACTTTTCGAACACAAATCTAGTTCAAATAAAATGCAGTGTAAAAATATCTGAGGTGATGCAATTTGTCCCTAATCTTGGCTACGACAGTATCCTAAAGACAGTATAACAAACATGATGAAAAACTTAATTCTAGAGAGAAAGAGAAAATGTCTTTGGGTCAGCAAAATTTGTGATATCGAAATGGGGTCACGATCCAAAAAAAGTTGCAATTATATATATATATATACTGTATATTCTGAATCAGTTAAAAAAAAAATCCTTATCTCTCATACTTGAACTTTCAAAACTTATTTCATAACTGACCAATCTTTATTAAATTTGACTCACTTATGTTGAGTTGGTTCCTCAATGACCTACTGTATTGTTATTAATGGCGATACAAATGTCTTCCAAGCCTTTAAAGTTTGAATCATCCTGATACCATGATGAGAATCACTGATCCAGATAACTGACAATATCTGACAATGACATTTGTGCTCTCTGTCTGCTCTTCTTTATCTATACAATGTTTCCTTTTGTCGTCTTTAAATAAAACCGACAGTGCTAAATATTACATTGTCTCGAATCAATCTAACATCAAAGATCAAAGAAGTTCAATGTCTGCATTTTCTATGCTTTTCACATCTAGAACTCTACATACATTTGCGTTATCAGCTGCAATAAAATAAAGCTGGAACCTCACGTGTGGGTCAGTGACCTGGGATTTTGGTTGGGCTGTGTATTAAATTCACAGAGTATTCTGCTTAATCCTCTCATATGAGGATGAACGAGACTCAGAAACGGGAACAGTGAGGGAGTTAAGACATTACATAACATGGGACATCCTAGTCATTATTCATCCACATGTGTAGTACGTTGAATTGATGTTGCATTTTTACCAATGCACGGGTAAATCAATATTTCCTCTTTTTTTCTATGCCATTTTTTTTTTTTTTTTTTTTTAATGACATTTATTGAGGTTTAGCAGTGGTTTTAAAATATGGTGTTGATTTTTGGATTTTGATTCCAGGATGATTGGAGCTGTGTGCTCTCTCTGCAGTGAACAGATTGGGTCTCTGTGGGACTGTGTCACCCAGGGAGGAACCCTCCTCCCCTTCCTGTCACACTACTGTTTTGTCATCTCCCCTGCCGACACACACACACACACACACACACACACACACACACACACACACACACACACACACACACACACACCCTGACCTTCATAGACGTATAATCTAAATACCTCCATACTATAATTAAGGCTGTAGTCATGCTCTTTATTAGCATTGTGATGCATTTATTAATTTATTGATGAGTTGCTTTGTGCAACAACAGAGGTGTAAAGACTACTAATATATCCTACTCAAGTAGAAGTACTGTTACATGATTGAAATTGTACTCAAGTACAAGTACAAATAAGTCATACATAAAATACATAAAATACTCAATCCGCAGTAAAAAGTAGCTTAATTAAATAGTACGCAAAGTAAAGTTACAAGCTACTTTCACCCCCCACATTTATTTTTGGAAACAAATCTTGCCACGCTTCGTCCAATAACTGAAGGGTTGGGGGTTCGAATTCCATTCTAGCCAAGTCATTGTCGTTGTGTCCTTGGGCAAGGCACTTCACCCACATTGCCTCGTATGAATGTAGTGTGTGAGTGAGTGTTGGTAGTGGTTGGAATGGCCAATGGTGTATTATGGCAGCCACGCTTCTGTCAGTCTGCCCCAGGGGGAGCTGTGGCTACAATAGTAGCTTACCACCACTAAGTGTGGAGTGAAATAATAATGCCACGTTGTGACCAAAATAAGACGCTATATGAATCCAATGCATTATTATGATTATGTATAAACTAAAAAAGGAAGAGACCAAATCTTTGGCGATTAGGACTTAATTTATTTTCCTATTAAGAAAAATAAAAGGGTTATACAAATATACAATCCTTTTTTAAATAAAATAAAACCAATTAATTTAATTTAAAAATAAAAAATAAATTATCAGGCTCGAATTATATCTAAACATATGAACTCTAAAACAGTGCCATGCCAAATGTACCATGTGGGTAAATACCAACATAATAGGTAGAAACTCCAACCTGAACCAAGGAAGCGCCATGGCCGTTGATCAGAAATGGTACAGATAACATATGGATTATGTTCAATATGATCTGTGGTCAGCAGTTTATGAAGAGACTATGAAACGGAAATATAAAAAAATTATCCCAAAAAAAAAAAATGAAGTACAAGTACCCATAAAAGCAAGCAAGAAATTCATTACTAACCCCTCAGTGTAACAACATAATCCTAGAGAAAGAATGATCACACAATGTTGTTTCTTCCTTTGCTTTCAAACCAAGCCACTAAAACAAGGTTCTACTCTAAACTGGAGCTGAGCTAACATGGTGAATGCTAACAGGCATCCTGTGGGTTGCAGCTGACTCTAAAAACGACCTGAATGTGTGAATTATCAGCGACGCCTCTCTCTCTCTTTACCTGTGTATAAGTATAAACCTTTAGCAAAAACTAAGGGTGTCCCGATCCGATATTGATATCGGCTAGCGGTCCGATATGAGCCAGAAAACCAATATCGGATTTTATCAGACTGCATCTAAAATCTCCGATATATTAAATTATTATATTTATTCAATTATAGAATACTGTAGATATTATGTTGAAGGTTAAAATGTATGTAACCAATTGGTTAATAATAAAGTTTTTCCACATACCTACTGTTGCTGACTATTGTTCTCTGTTTGAGTGACATCACTTGATCAAGCCTTTTCTAACATTGATATTTTATCGGTTCGATATCGGCAACGGCTAATACCCAAGGCTACAATATCGGTATCGTATCAAAGTGAAAAAGTTGCATCGGAACATCCCTAGATGTAGAACAACTCTTTTTTTAAGTTTTTGTAGGGCTAGGCGATTTTGCCTAAAAAAAAAATTATCTAATTGTTTTAAAGAAAAATTAAAGTTTCGATTTGATTTTCAATTATTTTTTTTTCAATGCACTTAAAAATGACTGCAAGATATATTGTCAAAAGTGCACCTTTATTGCTGTGATTGTCCTCAAGAGTTAAAATGCATAAAACAATCCCAAAATAAAAAGTAAATGAGGCTCTGTCATTCAACAATTTCAAGATTTAACCCAGGTTTAAGCAAAAGTGCAACAGCGCCTTCACAGTAGCTTAAATTTTCTGATTAAGAAATCAGATAACTACACATTTTATCATCTATAACATTACAATTAAAAAAATAATAAACTATTCCCTTAGCATCTCAACATAGTGCAAATAAAAAATTAAACATGCCTGTGGCACACATATAGCCTACTCAAAGGCATACCTGTCAAGTTTTGGATTTGAAAATAAGGGAAACTTTCTGGCCCCCACTACGAGCCGTCCCTCCTGCCCAACCAAGCTCCAGTATCCCTTATATTTTAATATAGATGTACAATAAATCTAAAATAGCCACTTGTCAACCACTTACTAAATACAATTATGTGATTAGAATCTGGTAGGTCGACCTTTATTAACATTTAAATGCTGTGAACATTCCTACTAGGGCTGGGCAATATGGACCAAAACTCATATCTCAATATGCTTTCTCAAAATATAAATCTAGATAATTTTATTAAATAAAGTCTGACCAGAAAGACAATTCTGGGTTAAATTTGCTGATGCAAAATGCTACACAGAGACATTTATTAACAAAAATCCATCAAACTGAGCTTTACATGTTGTTCTGAGAAGTAAAAGCAGTGACTCCTAAAACTAGTATTTTGTTTTATATGATATGTGAAATATTATAGTTTTCTATATCGCCAAAATAAAAAACTTGATACATCTTGAATCTCAATATATCGCCCAGCCCTAATTCCTAAATTATAAAACAGCCTAAATTAAAACATAAATGTGTATATGAAGCACATGTGTTTATTTAATATACTTACAGTTTATATACAAGTCAACACGTTGCATATTTACTGTTAATTTCACTTTGTTTGTCTTTAAGTTAAAGATTAACATTTTATTTTCATTATATATTTTCTTATAATTTCTCATGATCACTCATGTGGTTCTCTGGTATTCACTAATGACTTATTAGACACATTTATTACAGACTTTACATCCTTTAACACTTTTTTAAAGCAGTGTTTATTTGTGGAGCTTGTGATTGGCTGATTTTTCATGGTGACTTACGTCATTCCTTCCCCCATGGTAGACGTTAAAATCTCAGTTATTAATCTAACAGAACGTGTAACTGTGTCACATCCTGCTGCTCTTTATGAAGATAAACTCTCTGTCACATTTTACAATGTATTTACACCAGAGAAAGTTCTCGCGAGGCTTGTGATGGCGTTCAGTTTAGTAAGGCATCTTTTATTTATTAATACATTAAAAAACGGGATATTTACGGGAAAATACTAATACGGGAAAATGGCAGGGAAGAGGGGTAAAATACGGGAGTTTCCCGGCCAAAACGGGATACTTGACAGGTATGCTCAAAGGGTAAACACATGTAAACAAAGAGGGGGCTGGCTCACATCGCGCTACGGTAACTCACAAGGACGGAACACAAAAAAGTTCAAAACAATTGTGGTGGGAAAAAAATTTAAATATATATATTTTTTTTTTTTTTTTAAAGGATTTTTTTTGGCTCTAGTGGCCTTTATATGACAGTTGCTTGACAGGAAAGGGGTCAGAGAGAGCAGGGAATGACACGCAGGAAAGGGTCCCAGGCCGGGAATCGAACCTGGACCCGCTGCAGGTGAGGAACTATAGCCTCTGTACATGGGGCGGGTGCTCAACCCACTGAGCTAAACACCACCCAAATATATATTTTTTATATTTAAACTCGAATTTGCAAAATAAAAATCGTTTTTATCTACAAATTTGATAAAATCGATTTTTTTGCCCAGCCCTAAGTTCTCTATTCTTTCTCCTGTATTCAATTTTTTCGTTGAGCTTTGATAAGTTCTGCATATCTCCAAAAGTGTTGCACCATCTTCTGATCATGCACACGTATAGAGCTAACCTAAATTAACTTATTGAATAGTATGTTAAGTAATATTTTGACTGAACTACTTTTACTTGTCTCGCTGGACTGAACTATTACAATTGAACTTACTGAAGTATTTGCATAATATTACTTACGTGTTGAAAGTAACTAAATAATCTCCAGCATAATTTTCATTATCAAAACTGCAAATAAGAAAACAAAATCTGTTACATGTTAACAGTACTGTAGTATAACTGAATAAAACTATAGTGTACATTTAGGTTTGTGTTTAATAAAACCACACCAAACAAATAAAATCACCATTATTCACAGAATGAACAAAGCTGTTCAATGGGCTCAACATTACACAAGTCTGGGTTCAATGACACAACTGCATTCAACTGTTTTATTGGCCAAAAAACAATTTAAACACTTGTGTATTACCCCAATATATATATATATATATATATATATATACTGTATATATATATATATATATATATATATATATATTTGAATTACCTGTGGTAATCATCAGGAATATTTTTATATAAACAATAAAAAACTAATAAAATGCAATTTTTAGTGTGTCTTTTGTGTAGCTAACCAGACCTTATATTGCCAGCAATAAATTCCATGAACGTGGGCCTAAGATACGCCAATGGATGATTAGGAGGCGTACCTTCATCCTTCTCAGGGTCAATCTCTGCCAAAGTGACAGTCCCAACAACACCACCACTATTAGAAAGACGTGACCTGCCTCTCTCTGATTTGCTCTTGTGTTGACAAGTCCTTCTGTATTAAATCTATGGTAGAACTGGGACAACCTGTATGAGAATCTACAGAAAATGTTTAGCATCAGAACTGAAGTAATGACAAAACCTGAGCTGACAGGAGAGAAAAAGTCCTGAGTAACAAGAGTAAACATAGAAATGCAGTTGAGCAAAAAGAACAATATTTACTTTTAAACGTCATGGAGTGAAAGTAAGGCGTAACCCCCCAAAAATAACACGACTCAAGTAAAGTACAGATGGGCTGTGTTTGAAATTGCATACTAACGTACTACACACTACACACTATATACTATTATTAGGAAGATAACCATTCCCACTGAAGTAAACGTCCAAGTTTCAAACCTACAATGACAAAAACCTGAAGCACACCGAGGCTAAATATATCTGTTAATTCTCCATCTTAGAAAGTTCTGAAAACATTTTAAGTGAGAAAGTGACCAAGTGTGGAGGCCACACTATGTAGCTCCACTTAAGTTAAGTTATTTTCTCAGTTACTTCACATCAATATTTCTTTCAGTTGAAACTCAACATGTTTTGTTTTGTATTGTTTGCAGCTCTCCCCTGAACAATAAGAGTGGCATCATCCAAGATGGCTGCTAAAGGAGGGCGGAGTTAAAGCAGAAGCTACCATCTTGGGGAAGCCACTGGGGGGGGGAGGAAGCTGTCTGTTTAATTTGTTTAGTGATTTAATAGTGAATTAGAAATGTTAGTTTAGAGTTATATTGGATTGGTTTATTATGTTTATAGTTTAGTTCGATACATTGCTTCTATTAGTTTAATTATAGGTTTTCACCACTGTATGTTTGAAAATTCCCACCCCCTAATTATCTTTGTTGGCCAGTCACCTGTGTTTATAAACAGCACCATATTTGTCATTGGGAGGTCAGTGGGGAAAGGTAAAGTTCCTGTGTTCACCTTAGTTCATTAGTTTTGTTTGAAGTTACTTGATAGGTGAATTTTTGTTAAACTTAAATATTTTGTTAATAAATTCAATCATCTTTTTTGAAAGCTACACTTGTGTTCCTGCTTTTGCTGTTAGGTCCATGACACCAAGTAGAAACCCATGTATTCATTTGATCCATAAAACCCACGGAAACACATTTCAGAAATTTTTCAGACACCCGTCATTGTGCTACTGACAAAACTTCTGGTTAACTTCAAAACAAGAGCCCTATAAAGTGTTAAAAACTAATGGAAAACAAGAAGAGATGCTTTTGTTTTGAAAAGGGGATGTTTGATATTTAGCTTGAAGGAGGTACCAGGATGATTTTATGTTCCGCTCGCAATGCATCATGGGTATTTCTCACGTACTGAATCTTTTCATACTATTCAATGTGAACGCACTACATACTCATTTTGACATCAGACTCAGTATGAGTAGTACGTTAGTATGGGATTTTGAACACATCCATAGGCATAGTATAGGGTGACCAGATTTTTAAAACTCAAAACTGGGACAGTAACTTTACCAAAGAAGATACAGATTTTCAAAAGAAACTATTTGCATATGCTTTTATTTGTAATTAAAAAAGGTCACATAAATTACATTTATTTTTCCTTCCTTTTAGATGAAATGTATTATTGCAACGTCTGAACCAAATCTAAAGTGGCCATCAGTCAAAAAAAGCTACATCTTAAGTTAACATAAAATAGTTTTGAATAATCAAAAAACAAGTTTTTCTTTTTGGCATGTTTAAGGAGAAAGCACGAGAGAAAGCGAACGAGTAACATTGTCAATGCCATCGACCAATCAGCATCGAGTTGCAAATGCATAGAAGACTTTTGAGCTTTTTAATTGGTTTATATTGCAAGTGCTACTATAGTAATTGCTGTGATTGACAGCTCACTGTCCACAGAGATTACATTTTTAAACGAAATGCGCTTTCAGGGTCTTTTCTGTCAGCGGGAACAGACGTTTATTTATTATTAAACGGGACAAAGGGGACTGAGCTTGTCAAAAATCGAGACAAATCAATGGTTTGGGGGAAATATTGACATGGGACGTAACTCTGAAAATAGGGACTGTCCCGGGTAAATCGGTCATCTTACCATAGTTAAGAATACTTCTTAAAGGGCCCATATTAAGCGAAATCAACTTTTCTGTGCTTTAAACATCATAAAGTGCTAATAGAGCTTCATACACATGCCCAAAGTGTTTTTTCATTGATTCCCTCAATCGTTAGTTAGAGGGTGATTTTCTCCTATCTTACTGCAGGGTGAGCCCAAACATCTCGCTCCAATTTGATGACACGTTCCCACTTTGATGACGAATTTGACGCGGCACTGAGCTGGAGAAGCCACGCCTCCATGAAGCTCTCTGCCGTGATTGACATGTAAACAGACACGTCCACAAAGGAGAGCATTTCAGCGTCCTTCGTGCAGTGCTATGTATGTATTTTCTACAGTCTATGTATGTACCGGTGAACGCCCCGCCCCCACGCTCTGTCTCGTGTTTATAAAGCAACATGAGCTCGGGTACGGAGTGGGTGGGAGGAGGGCGGGCCGTCCTCTGGCTGTGTGGGGAGGAGGAAGTCAGTGTCCAATCTATAGACACGCACACTCATGAATATGCATAAGTAGGCCGCAAATCAGCCTGTTTGTGTAGAGTTGGTCAGAAAGTGACCTTTCAGAGGATAAAACGCTGGAAAACAGGCGAGTTTGGGAAAATAAACCTCAAATACTATGTTTTTAGGGTTCTTAGAACAAATGGAGATGGTGAAAAATAGCAAATTAATTTTTCCACCACTGGTCCTACTTTAATATAAAGATCAAGGTGAAGGAGATCCAACAACTTGTATCAATTCCTCAAAATCTGTATCAAAATTTCACATTCAGATTTTGTCCAAACGAGAAACTTTAAAACCAGCAAATGAAATAAAAAACATGGTGCCGTTGCCCTCACCATTGTTTGAATATTTAATTCAGAACCATCTCTTAAACTAAAGGCTGTAGCTGAAAAATGCACTCCACTGCGAGTGGAATGGATTAAAAATGGATTACCTGTTATATTCTGCATTGCCCTTGGTGTAGTGAGACATACTAAGCCCTTCTGTAGCCGCTGAGCAATCATTCAGCCAACAACAGCCACCAATCTATCTAAAAGCATGTTTTATTTAAAAATTGGACTCGGTGCTTAAGATGTCAATTTCTGCAAAAACTTGTTTGAGGTGATAAAGTAAAGGAAGACATTACAGGTGAATGTCAGGGTTATTTCTCAGGTGATGACCTCGTGGTTTTGGGGACATTCATGTGAGTGGAGTTCGTGCTTACCCCAGTGCTGTTTAATATAGAAACAGGAGACGCTTTCTGATGGAGAAAATGTTTGAATAATAGATGAAATCCTGGCGGTTTTCATCAGAGAGGATCACAGTTTTTTTTTTTTTTCTGTGATCGCACACATCTGCTCACAAGGTGCAGCTAGGGATGCCCTTTGTTGAAGATTAGGTCTATATTCACACATGCACACATTAATACAAACACAATTTTCACCTGTTTGTTTAACCTAGTATGATTCCAGTTTCTTTCTTTTTTTTTAACTTCTGCTTGCACTTAACACTGATATGGAGCCAGAGGTCAGTAGCTAAGCTCGGGAAACGCCCACTGAATCCAATCCAACACATCACATCATTCACGGCATCATCACCAACCACGTGCACGCGCCCAGCACCAGTAAAACAGCCAGAACCTGAGATATGCATGTCTCCTAATCTGAGGGACCCCCATAGGTTGGAAGGATGCCCCAATGGAGGGACTAGGATGGAGGAGAGAGAGAGGCAAAGGCTGTAGGAAGTGACATAGATGAGGACGGCGAGGGTGGGAGGGGAGCCATGGGGATTTGCATGGCTCGACAGCTGGACTGAAAAACAGGCTATATCAGGACAGGATTTGGAAGTTTGGTTGCTACCTCCAATCCTCAGAGAGAAAAAGCTTTTTGCATGAATGTCCTATCAGTTTACTGCATCTTTCTCCTTTTTAAATAAAGTAGCCTGTCTTACAAGTTTTAAAATAATGTTAGATTTGTACAGAAAACTAAAACAAAACAAACAAAAAAAAAAACAGATCCTCATATGTAAATTATAATAATGATATGATCAAAATAAAAAATCAATTGGCTAAAAAAAAGGGCGACCGTGGCTCAGGTGGTAGAGGGTCGTCTTCTGATCGAGAGGTTGGAGGTTCGATCCCAGTACCTGACTATGTGTCGAAGTGTCCTTGGGCAAGACACTGAACCCTAAGTTGCTCCCAGTGGTCGACTAGCGCCTTGCATGGCAGTCCTGTCCCACTGGTGTGTGAATGTGAGAGTGATTGGGCGAATGAGCTGATATGTAAAGCGCTTTGAGACTGCTTCAGTGTGGTGATAAAGTGCTATATAAAATCAAGTCCATTTACCATTTACCATTTCAAAACAAGGCAATTTTTAAACAAGTCACTCTATATTGGACAGATAGATAGATAGATAGAATAGATAGATAGATAGATAGAACTTTAGAGCCCTTCATTCATCCACTTGGTGCCAATAACGCACTGACACATTATGTAACCAGACTTTCTCGTCTCTGAAAAGCCACTTTCACTAATAAAACAAAAAAGCAAACCAAACAATAACTATATCAGATCACATGTAAAACAGATTTTCTGCTTCCAAATGATCACCAGCAGTGAGTCTGGAGCAGTAGTTTATTACAGGATGGAATATTTTCAGTGAAGCCTCAGCATTATTATTATTATTTATTTATTTATTTTTTTTAAAGCTAAACACATCTTGAATGAGTTGAGAGTCAAACGTTAACTTCAGCACATTTTAACACTGTTTTTAGTATCTGAGCTCTGAAATGCGCGGTGCGTAAAAGCAGACCAACAGTCTGCGTGATGTTTGCATTAAAAACTAACCCGTTTAATTCATGTTCAATAAAAATGAAGAAAATAATAGAAACCTTTGTTCTAAAAGTTTTCATGAGGAGAGAAGTGAGGATGAGACCCTCGCTGCGTCCCGCTACAGACAGCGCGTAACCGCCAGTCAGAGGTTAGAGGTCAGAGGTCAAGGGTGAACTCAGAGAAGTTTAAATAGTACCTGTTAATTTTTCCAAGCGTTTTACCAGCGACGGCCTTAAACCTGTCCGGTCGGATCTCCATCCTGGCTGCTCCGTAACACACCGACCGGTACTGATGTCCTGCTCACCCACACAGCTCTCTCTCTCTCTCTCTCTCTCTCTCTCTCTCTCTCTCTCTCTCTCTCTCTCTCTCTCTCTCTCTTTCTCTCTCGCGCGCGCATCCTTGGGTTTCCTGTGGAAAACGTGTGAGTTAATTTACCTAAATCATCATCGTTGACACATTAAACTTACATTCTAATGTGCTGGTGAAACTTTTTCCATCTGTCAGATTTTTTTTTAAGCTAAAATAGTGTAACAATTAGGGGTGTGCATTGCCATGAATCTGACGATACGATAAGATACGATATATCTCAATAAATCCCGATACTACGGTGGCCCTGAAGTACAAATGCAAAAGAGAGAACACGCAAAAAAGAAAAAAAAAAGTAAACACAAAAAAACTAAATACAAATGTAAAAAACAAAACAAAAAAAACCCACAAACAGAAAAAAACACAAAAAACAAAAACAAAAAACAAACGTAAAAGACAAAACACAAATGCAAAATTGCTAATATTTCTGGGTATTGGAACAGACGGTAGTGTCGTCCAATTAGCATGTCTCATGTCACCACCCCCCGTTATTTTTTGCATTTGTGTTTTGTATTTGCATTTTATTGTGTGTGCGTGTGTGTGTGTGTTTCTTTCTATTCAGGACAACTGTACAATACTAAACAATAAAAAATACATCACGATATATGACAATATCAATATTTAAAAATGTCACCTTTACTAGTACAAAATGGTATTGAAATACATATATAAATATAATAAAGTGAAAGTGAAATATATTTATTTTTCTTTTAAACTTACGAGAACAAGTAAATAGTAACTACGTAATTCAAGTACCAATGTCAAAAACAAGTGGTATGTTTATCAAACTGTCAAATTAGATTTTTCAAAAAAGTTTAACTTTTGCTTTTACTACAGATTCTGATTCTAAGTTCTTAAATTCTTAAAAAAAAACAAAAAAAACAAGGTCTGATGTGGGTCACTGACACCTAGTGACCAGCCATTAAGTGCTATGCATATGTTTGCGCAATTAAATGGTTTTTGCGTTAAAAAAAATCACGCGGTGAAATCAATTTTTTTCATTTGAGTCCTAAAAACAAGCAAATTTAAAATCTTATTTTTGTTTTTGGGCAAACATTGTAGGAATAGGTGTACATGGACTTAAAAATAAATTTAACGTATTGACACAAAAAATCTCTTCACATTTAATCTTTTTTTTAGGGCTGGTTAATGTTGTCTATTATGTAGTTGAAGATGTTAATATGCATTTTCTGTATGGCCTTAAATAGTTTTATTTAACTGGAAAATAAACTGAGAAATAAAACCACACACTTGAATTACTACATGCTACTACAGTATGTATTAACCTAACATGTATTGTTATGTAACTTTTGGAGGAAAGTACTTGCAGTTGTCAAGAAAAGATAAAGAATAATGCATCAAATCTCAAGAAAATTAAAAAAAACTCTCAAAAATATACAGATTACTCTCGAACACTAACTCTAATCACTTACCAAT
This sequence comes from Gouania willdenowi, assembly GCF_900634775.1. Taxonomy (NCBI): domain Eukaryota; kingdom Metazoa; phylum Chordata; class Actinopteri; order Blenniiformes; family Gobiesocidae; genus Gouania; species Gouania willdenowi. The sequence goes on along the minus strand of NC_041051.1, from coordinate 9,975,212 downwards.
TGCTAAAAGGGAGGCTGAACTCTCAATCACCACGAACACCGATTTCTAGACAGAAATTTGTTGTAATACTTTTAAGATGACAAAAAACACAAACCTTCAGCTAATTCAATACAAGGTCCTCCACAGATCCCACATTACCCAACAGAAAATGTATAAAATGGGCTTCTCCGCAACAGACATCTGCTCTCAGTGCACCCAGCGAACAGCTGATTCATATTTACATGCCTTATGGCTTTGTTCCCCAGTTCAACAATTTTGGTTTCTAATTACTGAAAAACTGTCCTCCATTTTGGACTGCGGGATTCCTCTATCTCCAAATCTATGTCTGATAACCTGCTTTGAGGAGCGTTGGACTCCTTTTTTAACTGCATTAAATCTCGATTTCTTAGCCTGATGATCTAGCCTGCAAGCGACTGCCAGCACCACTCTTTACTAATACACTAATCCAACTGTAGACCTGGACCTTCCTGGACTTGTGGGGTGGCCTGGGTGGCTTGGGTGGGTTGCCGAGGTGTCTGGGTGCCTTCCTTCTGGATGTTCTCGAGGGCTCTGGGCTGTTTGATTTTGCTCTCCTGCCCCCTCAATACACGTCTGGGTGGTCCCCCCCTTACCCAGGTGTAACATTGCCCTCTCTTTTTATATTCTCCCTTCATTAAAGTGTTTCTTACCCTTCCTTGGGGAGGACTGATGATGGTCACAATTATGCAATGTGCAGACAACTACAAAAAAAAAAGAATACATCATATTGTCAATCATTTGTAAACTGGTTTAATAACTGTGCATTACTTACAGGTGTTTAACGTTTAAGTCAGTGCTGGCACTGTATATCTATTCATCTTATTATGTATTGTTTTTTTTACAGTGCAATATATATATATATATATATATATATATTAAAAGAACATTATTACTAGACATTTAAGGCAACCCTATTTTATTTCCAGGCAACCCCACATGGGGTCACGAGCCCAAGGTTGAAAAATCCTGGTTTAAGTGATGTTTTGTGAGAAAAGGAAAAATAGATATTCTGTCAGTTGCCACTTGGAGATTTATTTAATTCAGTCTGTAGAAATACTGCTACACTGGACGTTTTGATTGAACAAGTAAAGACATTGCTGTGGTCTTATGAGGTAAAGTTAAACAATATAAAATATAGATATCCTCAAATATACAATTGTTCTCATACCACAATCACAAAACAAACGAGCGCACAAACACACACAAAGAATGTTACCATGCAAGTCCAAACTTGTAATTTAAAAATACTAAACATAAGGCACATTTAGTTTTGTCTGAGGGTTTGAACTTTCACATGATGATAGGCCAAACACACTGTGTTTTATATGTATCATCATCATCATCATCATCTTCTGCTCAGACTCTTTGATTTCACTCTTTGCATTTCTTTTTCTAAACCGAACCATAAAACCGGTTCAGATGGTTAAACAAGAAGAGGTAAAAGTAGTTGTAACTGAATGGTGATAAACCATCAATAGTAAAAGAATAAAATGTTTAGTCAGCAGGTAGAGCAATCAGTGTTTCGTTCTTTGGTTATTTCGTTTCAAAACCCAAATTAAAAAGATAGGAGAAAAGGGTAGTTTTTTTTTGTTTCATTAATTTAAAACCAGAAAAAAAAACTGTATTTCTCATTGGTTTTAAAATCAAAATAATAATGGTAATATTGAATTACATTGTTTTGTTTGTCTTTTTTTTAAAGCGCAGTTGATTCTATATCTAAATCGAAAAATATCTGTGACCGCAGGTGACGACAGTTGCAAACACTGCGGCTTCTCAGATGGGGGGGGGCTTTTACTCTTGGACAAAAAAAGAGCAACGCATAAGTCACATTACTGATGAACTGCTGAATAGAAACGTTGTTAATACATAAATAAATCAAAACAAAAAAAATGGATTTTACAAAAAGCGCACACATTATGTAATTAAAGGAACCAGAGGTGGTGTAATGAATCTACTGGTGCTCCTCGTTTTTTTTTTGTGATCAACTTCCGTGTGTGTTGACAGCTGCCATTAGTGGCTCACGGTATTATGGTTTTATAACGTGCAAAATAAATATATTTACTGCCCTCGAAAAAGCTGTGTAATCGTGTTTGCATAAGTGTCAAATAGTAGAAATTCTAACATTTGTTGTTCCTCACACCAGCTTTGCAGTCATGGTCTATTTTCCCCGTAAATATCCAAATATCTCACAAACACAACAATATAATTTTTTAAAACAAAAAACGCTGCTTATCTGGTTTTTGATTTTTCTGTATTTCTGTTTTAGTTTTAAGTCAGTAAAACAAAATAACCACACCATTTATTTGTTATTTTGATTCAGTTTTAAAACAGAATAACCAAAGAACGAAGGGTACACGGATTTAGAACTTCACTGACGTTTCAAAGCAGCACAACAATGCTGGAACTGGCTGTTTTTGATCTCTCTCTTAGTTCAAATGTTCACATCTTTAATCACCCTCCCATCGCTGCTCACAGCCCAGTATCTTCTTCCTCCTCATCGTCGTCATCCTCCTGCTGAGGAAGGAGCCGGTAGTGTTCGCTGCCCACCGAGAGGAACGCAGTCCTGGGATGAGCCGCGCCTTGCTCCGCTGGGACCAGGTTAGAGCTGGAGTCCAGCTGGTCAATAGAGCTGCACTTGGTGTACAACTCGCGGTGCATCTCATGGCCAGCGCTCTCAGGAGAGGGTGTGTCGCGGGCTCTACGGGCTTTTAACATGGAATAGATGTAGCCAATGGGAACGGGCAAGCTGGCAAACACTATGAGCAGAACGATCATAGTCTGGGCCCAGCCGGGGTATGGGAGCGTCATCTCAGAGCCCTGAAGTAAAGACCACAACACACACGTCAGGGACGAGAACACAGACAGGAACCAGAACCTGTCTTTATTCAAACTTTCAGTATGTTCCAAAATTAGGTCAGTATGTCAGAGAAAGAAAAATTAGGACTGTTTTGCTCTGGAAACATAAATGATTAAGTCAATTATAATATAGTTTACCTTCAGATAGCTCTAAATTAGGGTGACTATACGTCCTGATTTGTCCTCTTTTCACGTCTTGTCCAGACCATCTGGCCGGATTTTACAAACACGTCAAAATGTCCGGGTTTCCCAGGGACCGTGAACGCATCTAGGGGAACACGTTCATTTAAAGAAAGTGTCTATTCGTACGGTGCTATCGGTACGTTTATCTAGGTACACGTACATAGCGTCTTAGGATTAGGGTTAGGTTATAACCCTATATCGCAGCAATATTTAGGGTTAGGCTTACAGTTAGGTTTAGTCTTAGTCACGTGACCTAAACTGTGCTGCGTACGGATGGAATGCCGATATATTGATACGGCAACCGTACGGATAGCCACTGCCTAATTTAAATGACTAACTCTGGTCAAATTTGCTCTATCGTAGAAACTTCAGTAGTTTCTGAAAGCTAATGAGTTTCTCTTTACAGCCAATATCATATCATTTCGGTAATTTTACTCACACGTCATTAAAGATGCTGCTTCATTTTGATAAAATGGTCACACATGAGGAAAAGAGAAGAGAGACTAAAGTCAAAGATGGATAGAAAGAGACCAAATACTGGTGGATTTAATTTAAAAACATCATCAGGAAGATCCTCCTGGATGATAAAACCTCCATGGAGGTTCAGAGATGGATTTGAAAACAAAGGAGCCACTGGAAGAAACTTAGAACGTAGAAAGTTAGGGTTTACATCATCTGGTCTAGACCTCATCACCTGACAACAGACAGATAAAGCTCAGTTAGCATGTGACCATGGGATGTAAACTTTCACCGTTATTCATTGAAGTCTATATTTAATGATTATTTACTGTTCTGTAAGACTTGAGGGTTTTTTTTTCATTTGTTTTAATTTCTAGGAGATGTTTTTTCTCATTGTTTCATTGATTGGTAGATTTTAAAGTTTATATGAGCTTTTTCAAGGACATATTGTTATATTAACATCATTATTATTGTTATATATTGCATAATAAAGGTGATAGACTTCATAGTCTCTATTATAAAGAGAGAAATTGAAATAATATTTACCTACCCTATTGTCAAAATATGGTCACCCTACTCTAACTAAATGCTTTGCAACAGAGAAGCTCAAGTCTGGTCCTGGAGAGCCCCTGTCCTGCATGTTTAAGATGCTGACCTGAAGCACAACAGCTGATTTGTAAAGAAAGAAAATCCAGGTCTATTTGGTGTAACACGCAGGGTGCTTTACTTCAATATTGCATTTTCCTGTTCTCAACTCTGTCATTCTCTAAAACACATTCATATATGAAAGGCTAAACCTGAAAATTACAATTATAATTAATATTAATATGAAAGTGTGACGTCTGACCGTGGTTTGATTCCAGGCTGTGTATGTTGGCCCTTTGAGGACCAAACGCAGCAAACTGGCAGCCAGCATTCCCACCATGGCAAACAAACACACATACTTCCAAAGATACTTGTACACCACTGGAGGGCGCCACTTGAGCATGACTTCAATATCATCCAGAAATCTAAAAAAAAGAGGGAAAACATTTACATATGATCCTCCATTTAGATTCGGTAATAAAAAAGAAGAGTGAAAAATAGAATTGAAGTTTAAATAAAAAAATTACCGATCTGTTCCATAAACCCAGGAAACACTGATGGTCTCAAAGATAACCACAATGACCAGGGGCAAAGTTGCTGAGTAGTCATCAAACATGGTGACAAAGTAGTTGCCGGAACGCATGGTGAACAGCAATCCTATTACGAATCCCAAAGCGCAGCAGAATACTGTAAAATATGATAAAGATTCAAAGAAATGAGCAGTGTGAGAGAAAACAGCAATTTACAGCATATTTGACATCAGATGGATGATAGAAATAATAATTCCTGGTTTCTTATTCACATTATTTTATCCTTTAGCTTTTAATTGCCACATATTCAATTGGTCTTTAGTCACTAAAGCAGTGGTTATCAACCTTTTTAGCCCGCGGCCCTCAAAATAAAGGTTCCAGAGAGTGGGGACCCCCACTGTAGCTGAAGGTGGTTGAACACAGACATGAACATTGAAGAACAGTCATGTGGAGACAGGGTCACCTATAAGGGGGAATAAAGGGGAGAGATTTTTGGGGCCCATCCATAAAGTCAGGAAAATGATGGTCTGTTGTTCTATGAATCTGTGATAAACATATTTATTTATTTATCTGAATAATAATAACAATATATCTGAATAACACTATTAATATATCTGAATAATAATAATAATAATAATTATTATTATTATTATAATTCTTAAAGATGTAAATCCTTGTTTTAATCAGAAATAAAATGGCTTAAAAGTGACCAAAAATTGAGGAAAAAGTGGTGAACTGAGATTTGAAAAACCACAGCAATTGGTTAAAATTTGCAAATTAGAGTGGCCACAAATGGGCAGAAAAAGTGGTAAAAAGACACAAATTGTAAATGTGGTTAAATTGGCAAAAAAAAGCTTGAATTATGGTAAAAAGAGGTTAAAACATATGCAATTTAGGTGGGAAAAGTGGTGGAAAAAATTTATAGGTGCAGAAAATGTATTGAAAGTGGGAAGAATGTGCAGAAGAGACATTGAAATTTGATGGAGAAGTGGCAGAAATGCAAAAAAAGTGATGAAAATAGGTTAAAATATGGCATGTTTGGTGTTGCTGCATAACAAGGATAAAAATAATCAAAACATTGGCTTAAATTGTTCAAAAATATTCTTAGTTCCTTGAAGGCATCTGGCGACCCCCTGACAGTGTCTCATGACCCCAAGGTTGAGAACCCCTGCACTGAATTCCAGAAAGACATCCATAAGTTCTTTAAATAATAAAATCCTACACAGAACCTCCAAATGAATAACTTTCAACTACAGGTTTACTTGACCACTGTGAGTGCTGGACATGTTGAGATGTGTGTGCGTCACCCGTGAGCAGTGTCCGGTGGCGTCCCAGCAGGCTAAAATTGTCCATGAGAGGTGTGAGGATTCCCTGAATGGTTCCGAACATGGTGCTGAGGCCCAGGTTGAGCAGCATTAGGAAAAACAGAGTGGACCAGAAGGGCGGGACTGGGAACAGAGCCATTACCTCAGTGAACGCTATGAATGCCAGACCTGTGCCTTCCACGCCCTAAACACAAACACACACACACACACACACAAAGAAAAGAGTTTAGAATATAAATATGTTTGCACCTGAGGAAGTTAAACAAAGTTGTGGTGAACAATGACAGCTGACAGATGACTTTCTCCTCCTAAACCACCATTTAAAGGTCCAGTATTATGCTATTTTTCACCCATCTGTTTTAAGAACCCCAAAAACATAGTATTTGAGGTTTATTTTCTCAAACTCGCTTGTTTTCCAGAGTTTTATCCCTCTGAAAAGTTTCCTGACGTTTCTAAAAACAGGCTGTTTCGGGGCCTTCATGTAAATACATGAGTGGGCGTGTCTGTAGACGCTGACTTTATGCCACCGCTGATCACCGTAGCAATTTTTTTTTTGCTATCCACACACTGTTATTGTTTTCAGCCAAAAAACTGCACATTACAGGACAAAACACATGACTATTGAAGCGTCAGTCAGCTGTTTCATCTGTTTCAAACACTCACCAGAGCTGCTACGTTGCTTTCTTGTTATCCTCACCACTACTGATTACAGGAATCGTCCATTCAAGACGATAGTCCATTGTTTTGTGCTACCGCTGCGTCGCATTGGGTCACAAACATGTCAGATCATGTCAAAGGCGATACCGGACGGTATAACGGCTACTAAAAGTGGAACTGCTCCCTTAGCGCTAAACCATGGCTGCCCACTACTCCTCAGGGGAGGGGTTAAATGCAGAGAACACATTTTGTGTATGTAGCTTTACACATATGACAATAAAATATAATGTATGTTCTATATTAAACCATAGTGTTTGTTGCAGCTGTGAGGTAGTTTGAGAGGGAGGAGCTCACATTCTTATATAGGGTAGGACTAGCCAGGATTGTCAGAAGGAGGAGTTTCCGCCATGTGACATCACAACGCAAGAAAAATCCAATTCGGCCGTTTGTAGCTGACTTTTTACAAAATGTGGAATATCAAGGGAGGGAGGAAACAGAACTTTTTAAACTTTGGCCTCTGAATGAGGCTAAGGGATGTATATCACTGTAGTAAACCATTCAAAAGTGATTTTTTATAATATTGTAACTTTAAATCTCATGGGATTTGTGAAAAACAAAGCAGTGTGATTATGTAACAAAATGTACACTTTTGTTGTTTTAGCTTCCCCTTTGCGTTCTCCTAACGCAGCGTGCTTCTTTTTCCCCATGAAGCAGCTTGATTTAAGGTCCTGTGTGTTTTTTATTCTGCGCCTCACCGGAGCGTCAGCACCCTGCCTTCACACTGTTGTTTTTGGAACCTTCACCTCTACACTTTGCTTTCATTTAAAGTGTTGTAAAACTCCTGTTTTTATATAAAAACATGGTGATGTTTGTGCTCAATGAAATTATAGTATCTAAAGAAAAAAAATACATGCAAATCATTTAGCTTTAGTCAAAATTTTGTCATCAGGATTATTTCAGGTATAGTCTAGTTTTAGTCAACTAAATCTGTTACAGATATAGTCGACTAAAATACAAAGCAGAGGAGTTTATGCATTTTTTCCCTAAAGACTAAATTAGCATTTATCAACCTGATATCAGATTGTATTAATGTTTGTAAATACTAGAGGTGGGACTTGATGAAACAATTATTCTAATTTTTTAAAGACTTTGTAATTAATTAATCTCAATTAATCTAAATTAATCACATAATCTTTGACAAGGGAAGCAACATTTTTCAGTTTAAATAGATTTAGGTATATAACCGAATCAATGAAAACAATAAATGAGCTTAAACTACAAAATAATGTGTATTATTTTCATCACTGAGTGCTAAAACAATGAGGAATATGAATAAAGATCATTATGATTGCATTGTTCACAAAGCACAAACTTTAATTTAACACTTGGGGCACCTTTAAAAAAGTTATACTCTTTCAGCTCAGGTACCAAAACAGTACCCTTCTGTCATAAAAATGTTGTATATCAATATTTTTTCCCCCTTTTTTCTCATCAGATCTTTTCAACAACTCCAGACCTTTTCATAACTTTTCATAATATTTCTGTATTTTTATTTACATTTTCATGCCCTTTCTGTCATAAGAACACAATTCTTTTTCAATGACAAAAACACAAAATATGCATTTTTCCCCCAAAAAATAACGTGCAAAGTGGAACATTTGATAAGAAGTTATTACAGACTTGAGTTGGTCAGTAATTGATCAGAACATTGATTTTGAGGCATCATTACTTTTAGAGCTTTATTAGGTATTTTGGGGGAAACCACTTTTATATGTTAGGATAACAAGTATATCTAAATATTAATGGGCGTCAATGGGACCAAATTGGTCTGGAACTTAAGGAGGTTGGTACATTTTATATTTTTATATCTCCTGTTCTATACATCTAGCAATAAAAGTGATCATGGCATTATGAACATGATAAAAAAAAACTCCTGTCCAAAGTTCATACAATTATGCTTTAAACTGAATGAGATATTGAGAGTACCTCTTATGCCTCAGCCACTTTTCTCTGAAAAACATATATATCCATAACAAATTAACGCTTTATAAGCATCTACATGACCTACATGGCTAATTGTTGATTGATGTGAATTTTTGGAAATATATGATGAGTGACAATAAATCATGTTTTAAATACAGAAATCTGTAGTCCGCCCAAAAACAATAACCACATTTGATATAAACATATTGAAATAAACACATTTCCATTTTTATTCAGGTCTTTGCCATGCCACGCACAATGCTGTTTTTGGTTCCACTCTTAGGTGTCGTTACGTAGGGCTGTTATTAAGCAATGCTTTGACCGAATAGAATTATTGACAAAGCGTCACAAAGCCAGGATCCTGTAAAAATGGGTGATATTAAACACTACGGGGGTGGGCTTTAGCCCTGGCCAATCAGAGCTGGGTAAACGAGGGACTGGCTATTTTACGCACGAGTGCTATGCACCTCATTGGACGAATTTCTCAGCTGAGAAGTGCTCAGATGTGTGTAATGGTGGTATCGTATCTCTCCGACTATAAGATTTAGATTCATCAAAATATGGAGTTTTATGCACATTGGATCAACTTTTGGTAAGAAACAACAAAGGTAAGACACAATTTGTCATTGTTGCTGACTTTTTGCGCTGTGTATTTTCTGATTTAGTGGCGGTGTTATGGTATGTAACATACCCGACCTGTATATCAGTGGATTCACCTCGCAATTTGCGCGAAAATGACATTTTCCCATGTTGTTTTTAACACATACTTATGTGTTAAAATTTAAGATTTTTGAAAGATTGATTTAAGACATTTTAATGGCCTTATTTTGAGATTTAAGAATTTAATGCCTTTTAAGATTGTTTAAGGATCCGCAGCAACCCTGCAGTATTTCGAAAAAGCAACAAAAATCGTTTAATATTCTTCCTCAATAAATCTGTTGACTACCTTTTTCATTTCCTCCTCCAGGTTGCAATCAGTGATTTGTGGGCCCACCATGGAGCTGTAGTGACTGTACCACTCACTGTAATCAGCTACAGACACAGAGCTCACGTTGGACATGTCAAACCAAGGAAACCAGTGCTGGTTGGTTTCCTGACCAGCCATGACGCTTAAACGCTGAAGATTCCTGAAACAAAGAACACATGAAAGAGGAACATGACATGTTATACGCTTTCAGACAACTTTAAATATCAAATAGAAACAATAGTCCATACTCAGAAACGCAGTTTAGTACAATGTTCTTGGCACGGAAACCCAGCACAATAAAAACAACCAGTGAAGCCAGCACAGACGTCATAAAGTTGATGCCAGAGACCATCAGTGCGTCCCTGTGGCAGTTATTGTTGACTGGGTTGTAGGATGAGTAGGCGATAACAGAGCCGTAGCCCAAACCAAGGGCGAAAAACACTTGTGTAGCAGCCTGACGCCACACCTGCATGTTACCCCAGATCTCCAGCTGCAAAACACCACACAGCATGTAGTTTAGCCAGGGTCTTACATCCTGATTTGACCTTTTTTCAAGCTATTTACATGTATGAACTTGAGTAAAACAAACAAGAACAAAAGGTGGAAATAGTAGTATGATGTATGTGTACTTGCTTTGGGATAAAACATGTAGCTCAGCCCTTCAAAGGCACCGTCCAGCATGGAGCCACGGATGAGGAATATAAAGAGCACCACGTAGGGAAAAACTGAAGAAAAATACATCACCTAAAGGCAAAAAAGGAACTCTTTTATATGTGTCACAGGAAAGGTTTGACATGTTGACTGTGAAACTATGAATATACACATGAAATATTCACCAATTCTTAGTCAATGTGGCTGTTCTCTTTAGTAGAAAATGAGTTAAAAATGTCTTTTGAAGTCAGTTCAGGGTTTTGGACAAGGTTGTAAACATAATTTAAATGTTACTTTTAGCTTCTTTTAGACATGTTTGGGTTTTTGCACCAATGGCTGTTATTGCACAAAGTGTTTTAATTCTTATTCTTTGTTTTAATGTCATTCATTTATCAACCTTGCATGAAAACGGGTGCACATTTGAGTGCACATTTGCTCGTACGGCAGAACGAACAAGTGATTTATGAAACAGTCTTATCTCATCAATACCAGCGAGGTGTTGATAGTTATTAACTTGTTACGCCCTCCTGTTTCGGAAGCCCCGCCCACTAAGGTCAAACAAGAAAAGAAGCTTTTCCAAGATGAAAATCGACAACCTCACATCTGAGGTGGAGCAAAACAAAGATTTGTTTTTTTTGACAGTGTGAAAACTAGAATTAAAGAAACGCATTTAAACGCTCAGTGGAAGAGGATCAGCTACTGAACAGGTGACGTCTGCCCCCCTGTGCGCTGCGAGCAACTTCACAACAGAGATCCTGGAGACACACACAGATATGACGTTTGTATCAACCTCAGTCCGCACGCTTGAGGCAATAAATATCCCATTAAAAAAATCACGCTTAAAAAAAGCCTTAAAGAATAACTAAACCCCAAACCCACTGTTTCTGCTGAATACATATGTATTTGGGTATTAAGTAGAGCTGTTGATTAATCCTAGTCCAACTTTTAACATTTTAGTAAAAGTATTTTAATATTGCATATTGAGTTGTAAAATGTCAGTGTCACTGGCCTCTCAGGGTTGAATGCCGGCTATTACAATTGCATTTCGCTGAGATGGATTATTTGGACCATGGTGCATCACCAACTGTCGCTGTTAGCCCCGCCTCTTCTATAAAAGATGGGAGGAGGGACTAGTTTTCCTCCTATCACAGCCCTCAGTGAGTATTGATTGACAGCCTTAATGAGGAACTCCATGCTCCAATGTTTTTGACTCTGTGCTCTCTTTCAGAAAAAAAAATGAGGTTTTTACAACTGGGTCGGACTCAGACGAAAAAATGACAGCTTAAATGACAGCTAAGGCTTGTTTATAACTTTATTTTTAGTCTCAGTCAGATTTGGTTGCTGCACCGTAAATCCACACACGTACACAAGCTCAGACCTGACGTGATCTGATCGTAGCGTACGCTCACATTAAAATTGATAAATACCTACACTAAATATGGTCAAACGCACGTTGTACGCTCAGATCTGAACGTATGAACAGTTGATAAATGAGGGCCAATGTGTTTTTCTTTAGTATCTAACCTTCCACCTTTAGGAGACAGGCACTTTTATAGATGTGGGATTTTTGAGCTGTTAGCTCTTTAGCTACCCTCTTTAAAGTCTTTAAAAATAAAACTTTTTGATTACATGATTAACTTTCTTTCACCTATCATGTAGTAAGTATTTGTCACATTTTAACAACCCTTTTGTACAAGTATTTCTTTACATTTTCCTCACCTTTGCAGAAGACTTGATCCCCTTGATCATCGCCAAGGAGACGATGGCCCACGCTGCCAATAAACATCCAGTCATGACGGGGTTAAACTCTCCAGATTCTTCGATGGAGTTTGTGATGTTCAGAGCTTTTCGGAACCAGAAATACGACGTCGGGGAGCTTTTTGCACACTCTCTCACTGTGAATCGAGAGCAGCTGTCAGGATATTTCTTTCCATGTGTCATTGCTACATTGAGTGATGGGAGTACCTGTGTCATTGGTGGTCACATCTGTTGGGCACTGCTCCCACGGCAGAGGAGACTGAAAAGAATTACCCAAGTAGAAAAGGCTCCACGCTATGATAACGTTGTAATAAAGAGCGACATAGAAGCAGACCTGTTGGAAAAGACACAAGTCACGGTTTGCACGTGAAGGAAACACAAGTTTGACTTAAAACACAGACCTGAGTGCATAATATAATACTATAATGATTAATGACACTGACAGAGCAGCCCAGCTTTTGGGAAAATAAACAGGTTTATATAAAGAGTGCAGGCGTCTAGAAGGGTGTGCAGTGTGCGTACAGAAAGTTCTTTACTTCTCTGTGTTTGCCTTGCCTTGACAGCAGAGAAACTGTTACGCAACAAACTACCAGAGAGCTATACAGCATGTTACTCCTCTCAAGTTACAACGAAGCAATGATTTTGAGTACACACACACGCACACACGCGCGCGCACACACACACACAGAGAGAGAGCTGTTGGTAATGAAAGGAAAGCTGTAAAAGCTGATAACGGCTTCTTTTGCGATAACACAAAGAAATACATTGAGTTTGATATTTTAACATGTAAAAAGACTCATAAAAATATTGAAGAGTGAATATTGGAAAATCATTGCCTGGACAAAACTACAGTTCCTCAAAGTTTTCAACCAACCGTTGACTTTTTAACAGTGATCAACGTGGCCTACCACTGCATTACTAAGCAGCAGAAATCTGAAACAATGAGCTCTGGTAATTCACAGCATGCACGAGGAGACTTACACGAACCACTTTAATACAAAATACGGTCTATGTATTCATTAGTCAAAAAGACACACCAGCAGTTCAATCCTGGCTATATGAGCTAAAACTGTGAGTATAATCTAAGACTGTGTTTGAAATGTCACACTCCATACTACACTAAAAACTCAATGAGTATATACTATAAACAGGGCTTTAAATGAACATCCACCAACCTGCCAAATGTGGCTAAAAATTAACTTTGGCGGGTAACATTGTAGCGTTACTAGCCATTTTGGCTGGTGAAAAATGAAAAAAATACCACTGCGTCTGTTTGAATTGACAAGTCATTGTTGCCAGATTGGGCTGTTTTTCCACCAAGAAATTTGAGAGTTTTTGTGTGTGTTTCTATCTGGCAACACTGCTGGTTGTACTAATCCCACATTTCCCATGAACACTATGTCGTGACGTGTCATACAACAATTGGCTATGTGCTTACGTTAGCGTGACTGTTTTATGGTTTGTTATCGGAGGAGTCAAACGGAATGAGGATGTAAAATTAGCTAGGAACAAACAAACAAACAAACAAACAAACAAACGTGGAGATATTTATCGGGTGTTGAAAAACCTAAACTGCAAAAAAGGAAGGCTGCTGCCGGTACAGGGGAAAATGAAGATGTAAGAGGATCTGAAAAGAAGTTAGTACTTGATTTTTTTTACTTCAAACAGTGTTCCATGGATCCAATTTTCATCTGAGTTAAGTTTGTTTATTAAGTTATGAGAATATACTTTATAAAATGATTACTTCTCCTACACGCCCAAAGTTCCATATTGCACTTTTTAGGCATTGTTACAACAATGTTTTTAAAATAAATGTTTATATTTTTACCATTTTAATGTATTTCTGCAATCAACTAAAATAAAAACTATTTAAAGAAACATGAGCACAAATCTATTCTGTGGCACTCCTAATGTAGTTTATTTTCGCTCTAAGAAAATGTGGTTGATTCTCCACCTTTGAAAGTTCTTAAATCATTTTAAGGGAGAAAGTGACCAAGTAGAATATCAACATGTGCTCATTTGATCCATAAAACTCATAGAAACACATTTCATGCCGACATTTCAGAGACCCATCCATTGCGCTACTGACAAACTTCCTGGTCAACTTCAAAATAAGAGCCCTACTTACTAAAGCGTTAAATGGAAGACAAGAAGAGATGCTTTTGTTTTGAAAAGAGGATGTTTGATTTTTAGCTTGAGTTTACCTCCGTACTGAGAATAACCCTAACCCTAACATAATCCAATAAACAAATGAAACACGTCTGTTCACTTTGAAAGCGAAAATAAAAATGAATTACAATTTTTTAAGCAAAAATGTATTTTCGAGTAATGCGCATATACAATCTCAGTACAATGTGCACTCAGTACATAACACCGGTCCGCTTGCAATGCATTATGGGGCGGTTGAGTATGACTAATGTGTCCACTGTGCACACTTAAAAAATGTCCCCAAACAGTACAGATCCGGCTTTTGCGTACTCAGCCTTTCCATACTATCTAATGTGAACTCACTACATAGTAATTATGACATCAGACTTAGTATGAGTAGTACGTTAGTATGACATTCACAACACAACCTAAGAACGAGAGTGCTCACCACGCAGCTGGAGTAGCCGATTCCTGCTAGTTTTGGAGAGATGTGCTTCCACACACCGATGCTTCCCTGACGAATGCTCTGGCCTGCTGCCAATTCCATGAAAAACAGTGGGACTCCCACAATGAGCAAAAGAAAAACATACAGCAGCATGAAGGCCCCTGGATGGAAAAAAGAGGTGCTGTTACAACTCGTACTCCCCATGTCTCAAGTTGTTCTTGGTTGAGGTTGTGTTGACTTTGGCACTAGTGATTCCGTCTATGTGTTGTGTAACTGTTTGCGGTAAATAATGTAACAATAATGTAACAGCAAAGTAAAAAGAAAGAATGGATTCCTTGTTGGAGACACTCACCTCCTCCGTTCTGGTGGCAGAGGTATGGAAACCTCCACACGTTCCCTAAGCCCACACTGAAGCCCACCTGGGCTAAGACGTACTGGATCTTAGAGTCCCAGGCGGGTCTGTCGTCCCCTGCCTCGTCTCCATCAGGACTGCTCAAAGTGGTGAGGTGTGTTTCAGACTGGCCTGCTTCCAGCCAGCTTCGTTCCTCATCCTCCAAAGCCGGCTTCTCAGTCTCAAAAAGACAAAACAACGCATTAAAATGATGATTTAGTGACAGAGGTTCTAAACAAATGGGTCAGTTCCCAAAAAGTGGTTCGTGGTACTGTTTTCAGAGGTCATGGCATTAGTAAATAATCTCATGCTTTTATTTTGAAGGGTAATTATAACTGGCTATGATTATCTCTTAAAAGAATCAACAAAGAGCTTTCGTTATATACTTAGTATTAAGTAATTGTTGGTTTTGGAATTTTAATTGGATGATTTCGAGTCAAATCTAAATCCAAATCTAAATTTGAAATGACAGGAAAAACATGAATCATTGTGTAAAATACCAAATGATTCAGTTGCAGACACCACAGTCATTTAAATTCCACAGTATTTGCAGGAGTTCGCAATCAAAAGAACTCTCCACTCTTCCGAAATCCAGCAGTTTCTTACAAAATTCACCTAAAATGCACAAAAACTTGACACAAAATGAACAGTAATCTGTGGAAAACTTAAGAATGAAAATTAGTTTAACACCTCCGCTCTAAAGTTTTAGAATTTTTCTGCCTCGTCGTCCTTTTTTCTTTATTTTTTCCTCATAGTTAAAGTTTAACTGGTATATCGGGGCCCCTCGTCTTCAAGGCCCTTGCGGGTTTTTTGGAGTTTTCCCTGGCGTGTCTTTTCAAATTTAATCGCTAATTTTAACGTATGTCCATTGTTGTATTGTCATGTTTGATTTATATTTTAAACTGTGCCAAATACAATTGAAAAATTGAATAAATAACATTGACACATGCATGAAGAAGCTTTGTCTTCTTTCTTTGTTTCGTGTCCAAATTTTGTTTTGCTAGTTACCGTTAGCTTCAAATCACTCTAACATTTCAATTCATATTATTTCATAAGCCTTTATTGCAGTGTTTTGCAACCTTAGGGTCGGGACCCTATGTGGGGTCGCCTGGAATGTCTAGTAATTGTTAAAAATAATAAAAATAAAAAATTTACGTAAAGAAATTGCTAAATTCTTTTATATATCTGAGGTGGTGAATATTGTCACTTGGTGCACTAATCATGGCTACTATTTGTAACACACTTTCATAAACATGATCAAAAACTAATTCTAGAAAAAAAAATGTCTCATTTGTGATATTAAAATGGGGTCACGACCCAAGAAAGGGTGGTAACCTCTGCTTTATTGCATATAATTCATTGTTTATCATTTAGTTGCCAGTCACTATTGCATAAATACCAAACTCCTGTTCAAAACGGAAGGAGATTATTGGAAAAAAAAGTGCAGCATTGTCATAGAAAACAGTAGGAAATACAAAGTTAGGGGTATATTTGTTCTGTACTGTACTTATGCTGATGTTTTTACTCTCTTTTGGAAACACCAACATGAGTTGTAATTCCCGGTGGTTGTACATGTGCATTCAGGAACCCATAATAACATTTCCTCCCTAAACTTCATAATCCCTCGTATATCTGGCACCAGTACCTGGACAATAATTCAGTGTGCGAGGCTGAATTCCATGAAGAAATAACCCTGAGTGTGTTCCTTTACTTGTGAGACACGCGATAAATAGGTGTTATAAATGAACACGACCCACATGAGAGAAAGTGAGGTTGGATTTCAGACTTCTTGTGCTGGCTTCTTTCTGACGCAGCACTTTTTTGATAGTGCCTTTCAGGAGTTGTGATCAGAGTTACGTAACCAAGCCAAGGTCAGGACCGTGAGAAAGAAGAGTTTCACGCCAGAAATGAATACAAACAAATACTGATAGGAAGTCAAACACAATCTGTCCCATTTGGGATTAAACTGTGTGGTTTGGATTTTTGGGACCGATGCCAACACCGATATTTGGGTACTTTAAAAGCCGATAAATCGCACTGCTGTCTCATAATGATTGCACTTCTTGTAGTGTTGACCTTTGATAGCATGTGCAGACAAGGTAAAAAGGGAAGAAAAAAAAGCCGATAAATTGGCCGATACTGATAAAACGCGTGATAACCAAAAAAATCGGCAAATAACTGAGAAATCTGCCTATATATGAAAGAAGAACATTGGTATACACATGTTTAATTAATTTTAATTAGTAACAAGTAAATTTCAAGTTGTCTACATGAATGTAAACAAGATTAAGAACAACAGGTACACTATATGGTAAACATGATAATAAATAACAACCGTAGTCAAACTGTAAACATAATACTGTAACTAAGAACAGTCAAACTGTACACAATATAAAAAAAAGAACAGGCAAACACTAAACATGATATATAAGAACAAGCAAACTGTAAACATAATGAGAAGAGGCAAACTGTACACATAATAATAAATAAGCACAATAGTCAAACTGTTAGCGTCTCAATTCTACATACTGCAGCTTTAAAAGGTTCACTACAAGCAAAATTTAGAAATAATAAAAAATGCATCACATTAGTAACAAGGGACTAAACTAGATTTAAATTAGGATTCATTGTAGCTGCTGGTCACATATTAACCGATGTTGATTCATCTGTGAGTTTTTGTTTTTATATTTTAATGTTTTACTAGTGGTGTCTTATTGTTGGTTAATGTCTTTTGTTTTATGGTGTTACAGTATATTAATTCTCTTCACTGTAAAGCACTTTGGTATGTTGCTGGCTGTTTTCATGTGCTATATAAATAAAGCTGACATTGACAATGACATTGACATTGTGACATGTCAAAATCAGACCCTAAATCCTGTGTTTTCCTAACAATAATATAGAACACCGTACAGCAGAGTTTTCCAACCTGTTTCTTGTCGTGACCCTATTGTTATATCACAAATTTCTGGCGACCCCAGAGACTTTTTTTCTCTAGAATTTGTTTTTTGATCATGTTTGTTATACTGTGTTACAAATACAAAGTGACAACATGCCCCAGCTCAGATATTTTCATACTGCTTTTTTATTTGAACTCGGTACGTGATGTTTGAATTTGAAAAATAAAAATAATTATTATGGCTCTTTGAGATTTCTGCCCCTTTCTTCAGTGTATATCTATTTCTGTGATATTATTGTAACTAATGTTTTGTATATTTATATTATACTGTGTATATATCAGATTATATTTATATGTTGTTTTTCTATTTGTATTCTTTGTTCTTTTACTCCATTCTTTAAGGGCTTAATGGGGAGCTTGGGGACAATAATATCATTGTGTAATGTAATGTTCACACATTATGACAAATAAAAATCCTTGAATTATGTATTGTTTTTTAACTGTGCAAAATAATCCAATATATAATTGAATACATTTTTAAAAATATAAAATACAAAAATGCAATTTAAATCAGTAAATTTATTTCATTATTACTAGACATTTCAGGTGACCCCCATTTTATTTCCAGGCGACCTCACATTGGGGTCACGACCCCAAGGTTTAAAAACAAAGTTATTGTCAATTAGCAATGCTCTATCTTTTTGATTTTGCTAAGACGTCCTGATGAAACAGCAACGCATTTACTCTAAGCGGAGGATAACATCAGTAAAATGTAATGTATTAACGTCTCACATAATGAAAATAAGGGATGTCCCGATACAACGTTTTCATTTCCGATATTGCAGCCTTGAATATCTGCCGATGCAAATATTAATCCATAATTTTAATTTTTTTTTAATAAAAAAAAAAAAAAATAAATCTTATTTTGTAGTGTGGAATGTTAGAAAAGTCTTGATCAACTGATGTCACTCAGAGAACAATAGTCAGCAACAGTAGTTATGAGAAAAACTGACCCATTTATTATTAACCAATTGGTTACATACATTTTAACCTTCAACATAATATCTACAGTATTCTACTATTGAATAAAACAAATTAAAAAAATGAATCTTAAAAAAAAAAAAAATTTAATCCGACATCCGATATTCGTTTTCAGGCTAATATCGGACCGATATCAATATCCGATCGGGACACCCCTAATGAAAATTGAAGACTTAAAAATATTTTAAAAATCTGGTTGTGATGTATAAAGCAAGTTGTAATCTTCTCCCTGTAAACATTCAAAAAATGTTTAAAAGTAGAGAAAGAAATAATTTAAGAGGAGAATTTGTGATGAGAAAACATTGCGTTCACACTACTCTTAAAAGTAGGAATAACTCTGTGGAATGAGTTGGAAATAGAGACTTAAAAAAAGCAAAACACTGAGACAATTTAAAAGTATGTATAAAGACATTATCTTTAGGAAATATGCTGGAGAATACTCATAATTTTTCATTACTGTACGGTGTATTTATTTTGTAAAACTATAAACGATAAATCCTTATTTGAACACTTTGTACAACCATAAACGGAAAGTAAGATACGTGCTTTGTTATTTGTATGACTTTAAATTGTGGTTTTCATTTTCCTTTGATTGTACAACCATGAAGTAAAAGCTCGAACAAATAAAAAAAACTCAATGTATTTCTGTAAGAGGTGTTAATCTGTGGAACCACTTGAAAGATCAAATAAAACAATCTGGAACAGTCACAGCTTTCAAAAAGATGTATAAATCTGCTATAATTAAAATATATATAAGCTCAGGATGAATAAAGTAGCAACTAACGAATGAAATGAATTAAATGATGACATGATTTAGTTTAAAAATAAAAATACAAAATGTATGTTAAAATAACAATTCTAAATACATGTGTATTTCTCTTCTGTTGGACATTATTTATTATAAATCTTTGTGTTTTTGCCTCGTGGAAGTCTGTAAACAGGGTCAGGCATGATAAGTATTAACTTCAGCCTAAAACCCTTTCAGTCGAGCTGTACACGAAATAATGGAAATGTTTTGTTTAATGTTTAATGGAATGAAATGACCGAATAAAAACTACTACTACTAAATAAACGATTGTTAATCATGTACAAACATAGACTCATGCATGTGTTGTTTAAACGAGTCTACGCTGAAAGTTTGTGTAGTGATGACTTGGACGCACGAGAGATGAGGGGTAGGTTTTTATAAGTTCTTTGAACTTCTTCCTGCTCCTTTTGAGCACAATTGTTTTAGTTTTGTTATTATGTAAAATAAGTTTGTAAAATGCTGCTCAAATGAATAAATACATTTCATTAAATGAAATTTTCCAAGACTCATAACAGAGGGTAAAAACTCTCACTGTCAAAGCCTCAGCAGCTTAGTTTAGGTGGTCCCGCTCCAAAATGGACTTCACTGTGTAATCCCACCAGTATCAGCTGGTGGGAACGGAAAACTACAAGAGGCGTGTGACACCGCAGAAGGACATGGCTGTTAGCGACACAACGCCAGATGGGACAGGTGATTTATTTCAGATATGCATGTCAACACCCTCGCACACACACACACACAGGCATGGAAAAGTGCAATAAAAATATGCATACACAAACTTAGGGGAGGGGACGTGGTTGAGCCGTGGTGGTCATTTGGTGATGTGTGGGGAGGAGGTCTGAGGTCGAGTCCGCTGGGAGGTGTTAGGTTTACTTTGGGTTGTAGTGTGGAGGGTGGTTGGGTAGACTGAGTCAGGATATTTCACAACGAGGCATACGTTTACATCACACCAAGACTGACAGCTACAGACATTTACTACTACAGTCAGCTGCAACTACAACAGCTAACGTGTACGATTTTGTTCTGTGAAAACAAACAGGAGACTTGTTATCAAAACCCAACAGATGCTTTTGTGGTTATATCTTAAAATGTGGCTGAACATTATCTACAAACGAAAAGCTCATCAGATTAGACGACGGCGACTGAAAACAAATGTAAATTTGCATACAAAGAGCAACAAAAAGAATCTTTAATATAACACATAATTGTATCTATAATAAGGCAGTCATTCAAGTGTGCACCGCGTCAGGGTTGGGGTCAATTACATTTAAATTATGTCTTAATTTATCAATGTTCAATTACAATTCCATTACGATTACAATGACCAGCAATTTTCCCAATTACATTTAAATTACATCTATTTTTATGCTCAGAAAGTCAATTACAATTACATTCTCAATTACTAAAGTTCAAATACAAATAATCACAATTACTGAGCCTGAAATACAGTAAATAACTTTATAAAAGTTAACCTTCCTCTTGTGTTAGCATCTCTTAAGATAGCAGGTCCTAAATCAGCTGTAAAATACACTAAAAACAAATATCTATCATCTAATTTATTCCATATCTCTATGTTACCTTGTTAGGATTCCTAATCAATGAAAATATAGGTATTCATATTTTAGGTTTGAGCCTTTTTTGTGTATCTTTTTCAAATGGTAAAATGTGGGAAAACTTGAAATGAAACATATTTTAATAATTGTTTACTACATATGTGTAGAAATGTACATAGAGCTGTAAAATTGTTCCCTCGTTTTGCGTTAAACTGACAATTTTAGAATAATTTTCATGGCAATTACAATTACAAAGTCAATTATCTAAACTCAATTACAATTTAATCATGATTAGGCCAGCAACACATTTTTTAAATTACAACAACATTTATAATTGTGATATAATTGTAACTAGGGATGTAACGATTCACTCAACTCCCGATACGATTCGATTCACGATACTGGGTTCACGATATGATTTTCTCACGATTTATTTTACAAAATGGGACTGTAGACAAATGACTGAAAAATATTCCTTTATTTTTTTGGGGAAAATACAATACTATTTTCCTTTTATTTTTCATTGTCAAAAGAATCCCTTGATAAACTATTCAAAATGATGCAATTTAACTAAAAATAAATCTTGAATGAAATAAATAAAGGAATAATACAAATGAAGAAGCCTATTAATTTAAATTCTGGTTCTATAATAAACAATTCAAAACTGCGTAATAGTTCTTTTTCTTTTTAAAAGTGCAACTGAAAATGTATTTTGTGCCTTAACAATTGGACTATAAAAAAAAAAACAAAAAAAAAAAACAGTCATTTTACTGTATTTACGTCAGATATTTGTTTAGACCAGCAGAGGGCGCTGGTAACCCAGTGGTCGGTTGGCATGCAGTTATTCCACCAGTGAAGAAGAGATGCTATGCTAGCAGACAGAGCTAATAGAAAAACCTGACTTTTACTGATATTCACGTAATATTACAGATATTCTTTCGGTGCTAAAAGGAGTAAAGAATCATTTATGAGCATGTTTAACAGTAAATGGCGGCCAGAAAGAAAATAGTAGCAGATTCCGCCCGTCACGTCCGCTTCTGGAAGGATTAATATATAGCGCCCTCTGCTGTACTGCGATTCAATTTTCAGAGCATCAATGTGAACCGTGGTACCTATAAATCGATTTTTAACTGCCTTACGATTAATCGTTACATCCCTAATTGTAACTAATTTACAATTATAATTGACCCCAACCCTGGTGCACATGGTGTTGACTTGAGTCCCTCTCTAGACATGATGGTTTACAAAAATTAAAGAAGTGGATTTACGTTATGTGCCACCAAAATTACAAGCACTTGGCGATGAACTCTTGTTCTACCAACAGCTGCAACAAGAGGTGACCAGCTTCAGTGTGTAATCCCATAATCCACAAATCATTCAAGAAGAGTGGGATGAACTTCCAAGGGAACTTTCCCAGTGTGCATTTATTTTATGGAAAAGAACAAAAACCCTGATCATGTGAGGAAACCTGCTGTAAACTTAAGAATGCTTCCAGAAGATAATATTTTTTAACTGAATAGGAAACAGTTGAACAACCAGTTTAATGTAGTTGTAGTGAAAAAGTGTTTGGTTTATCAAATCAACTGGTGATGCATTCTGACAGAAGTGAGGCTTTAACGCTGTCACACAGAGACTACATTAGCATGAACCGCTTTCTTGGCAGATGTTTCTGTCATTAAATCAGTGTTGTCAAAAACAAGTCAAAAGATAACTTGTTCACTAGATCAACCGTAACACCTGGTTTAACAAGATAAAAAAATCACCTTGTAAGCACCTAATTCCAAATGAAAATGGCCATTTAAATCTGAAGTGGCTGATTTATTCTGTTTTTAATTCCATATTTAATAATTCCTTAATCTTGTATGAGTTTATTCTGCTATAAATTAATTCCGTCGTTCTTGCCCGAAGTGAGCGTTGGACAGGACTCGAGCCGAGACTATTTATTGAGCCTTAGAAGACATGGATATCATGAAAAGTAGAGGTGTCCAGATCTGATATTGATATCGGATATCGGTCCGATATCAGCCAGAAAACGAATATCGTATTTTATCGGACTGCATCTAAAATCATCGATATAAGCGCTCCAACAAAATGTTCCGCTCCAGCACTTTTAACCATAGGTGACTATGGTTCACACTCCAACAAAGTAACCTACTGTTGCTGACTATTGTTCTCTGTTTGAGTAACAGTAACATTCCACACTACAAAATAAGTAACAAAAGTATGTATGATTCTTCGTGCTGATATCTTATCGGATCAATATCGGTATTGACCAATACGCAAGGCTGTAACATCGGTATCATATCAGAAGTGAAAAAGTTGTATCGGGACATCCCTAATGAAAAGAGTGGATGGACGGAAGCATAAACATGCGGACATTAACGAATATTACACACGCACGGACATCGGCAAACAAAACAGGGGGACATAAAGCCCTGCACCAGGACACAGAGCTTCACAAATGTCACGCAGGTTGTCAGAAAGTTCTCTTTCCACTCCTGTAGATGAAGGTAGAGGAGCAGCTGCATTAACCGTTGGCTTTGATTGGCCAAAGTATGGAACTCTATCTTCTTTCTCCTCCTCAGCTGATGAAAGTGAAACAATGTTATTGTCGAGCTGCTGCTTCAAAACTAAAATAAAAATAGTACTTATTATGTGGTCTTCTCTGTTGTAGCCGAAAAGAAAGGTTTGTTTTGTGTTTTTTTCCGGGAGAAGTGAATGTCACGTTCTCCCCGTCTAATCAGAACCCTTCCCAAATCACCAGACCTAAGGCGGAATTAAATAAAGGTGAATAAAAGTGTTTTCCATGTAAACTCAATTTGGAATTACCATTTTCCATGTAAACACTAAGCAGTAGGAGTGTCCCTTTCTAACATTGATATCGGATATTGGTCCGATACCAGCCAGAAAATGAATATCGGATTTTATCGCTCTGCATCTAAAATCTCCGATACAATATATATTGGTTTTTTGGATTTATTTTTTCAATATCTTCTATTTTGTTTTTTTATTTATTTATTTTATTCAATCATAGAATATTCTTATTCTAAAATGTTAATTATATGTAATCCATATAATTACATTTTACATTTACATTTTAATTACACTTTATTTATTTATAATAAATAAAGTGTCTATTTGTACGATTGCCTTACAGACAACCCTCGGTGCTATTGGTACGGTTACCAAAGTACACGTATGTAGCGTCTTGCGGTTAGGTTTATTATTGATGGGTCTCGATGACTACCCCTGAACAGTCCTCGGACCATTCAGAATAGGGAATCAAAGGCAAGGCACAGGCCAACGCATGTCAAAGGGGTTTTAACATACCACGTACATTCATCAAGTAGGTTTGGGAATGTACTAGTAGGAGTGCGTGCCATGTGTGCTTATGTCCAGGGCCCAGTGGTGGGTAGACTGAAGAAAGTCGGCCTCCACTGTGCCCGGTTGACAAGCTCTGGAGAGAGACTATGCGAATGTGATAGGAATGAGCATGGGTTGTGAATGTTAGGGTTAGGGTTAGGTTATAACCCAATATCGCAACAATTTTTAGGGTTAGGGGTATTGTTAGGTCTAGGGTAAGGTTTAGTCTTAGTCACGTGACCTAAACTGGCCAAATAGGGGCGCTGCGTACGCATAGAATGTCGGTATATTGATACGACAACCGTACGTATAGCCACTGTCTAGATTAAATAGGATTGTTTTTTAATAATCAAGCCTTTTATAACATTCCACACTTTAAGTATGTATGATTCATGCTGATATCGTAACGGATCGATATCGGCCAATACTCAAGGCTGCAATATTGGTATTGTACCGGAAGTGAAAAAGTTGTATTGGGACATCCCTACTAAGCAGAATACTTTAATTCTGAATAATTAATTCAGAATTGAAAAAGATCATGTAAACATGGCCGATGATGAAGCAGAAGTTTAGCATTTTCTGACATTCACTAGAATCCCCGCCTGTATTATATGACTGACCAATCACATAAGAGCTCCTGCAGAATTCTACAAAACTGAGTTTTGGGTCGAGAACAAGAAGGGAAATGTTCAACTCCTGGTATTCTCCATTCCTCGTCATCTTTTCCTTACTGATAAATGAGAGAGATTAAAGTTATCTGTACTCATAACGTATGCACACGCTTAAAAAAACAAAACGTTTGCTTCTACCAAAGTGAGGTTATAGAAGACTAGCCACAAATACACCCTGGCATGACTGAGCACAGCAATGAGACACAAGGAAGGCTGAAAAGCCAAGCCTACAACATGTGAAACAAAGCCTACTTACTCAACAACTGCACAGGAAAACAAAGGAAAGGAGGTGCAGAGAAATGGCTGTAAATGCTCCACAGTGGGGGGTACAAGTACTGTAGTAGGGCTGCAAATCATCTCTGCTCCAACACAGCTGACAGGCTTCAGCAGATGCAAATACTGAATCTTCATTAAACTCAGGAATGTTGGAGCAGAGAAACATCTAACACCTGCCGCATTTGAGGCCCTCCGGCACCAGGTCTGGGGCCCCTGCTCTAAACTGAGGAGTCAGAACAGAAGTGGCCATCATGTGGAAGAACAGTCATGTGGAGACAGCAGGACCATCTATAAGGAGGAATAAAGGGGAGAGCTTTTTTGGGGGCCATCCATCAAGTCAGCAACATGATGGTCCATTGTTCTATGAATCTGTGATAACCACATTTATACTGAACAAAAATATGAACACAACACTTTTGTTTTTGCTCCCCTTTTTCATGAGCTGAACTCAAAGATCTAAAACATTTTCTATAAACACTAAAGACCTATTTCTCACAAATATTGTTTACAAATGTGTCTAAATCTGTGAGTGAGCACTTCTCCTTTGCAGAGATAATCCATCCAATTCATTTATCTGAATAATATCCACTGAGAATGTTCATGTACATACTATTTAATTTAAATGTTCTCCTGCACTACTATTATCTTATTATTATTATATTTTAATATCATTTTTCTTTTTTTTTTCTTTTTATACTATTATTATTATTATTATATTTAGTTTTGCACATTCTAGTCTAACTACTGTTTATATTTATGTTTATATTTATTATTATTTTTTCTAGTTGATTGTTATTATTTAATGTTTACACTATTAGAGAGAGCACGGTTCACCAAGTCATATTCCTCGTGCGTACACATACATTACTTGGTCAATAAAGTTGATTCTGATTCTGTTATCCAGAAAGTTTATTATTTGCACCATAGTATATAGTCATCTTTAAGATGTAATCCTTGTTTTAATTAGAAATAAAAATGGGTTAAAAGTGACCAGACAAGGTGCAGAAATTTTAAAAACCACAATAAATTGGTTAAAAGTTGCCAATTAGAGTGGCCGAAAACAGAAAGAAAAAGTGGTTAAAAGGATTCAGTGTTTTTAAAACTAATTTAAAAATTAGTTAAAACTAACAAATAATGGGCATGACAAATCATGAATGTGGTTAAATTAGCCAAAAAAAGCATGAAATATGGTGAAATGAGGTTAAAAGTGACAATAATGAGTCAACGTATGCAACATTAAGTGGGAAAAGGGTTTATAATAGAGTTGGGCAATATATCACGATATATTGAGTTTTCCATTTTGGCGATATAGAAAATTACAATATCGACACACACACATATATATATATATATAGTTTTAAAATACTTGTTTTAGGAGTCGCTGATTTCACTACTTCTCAGAACAGAATGAAAAGCACAGTTAGATGGATTACTGAGACCTTCCCCTAAACAAGTCACACTACAGAACTCACTCACACATGCTGTCCTTTTATAGGAGAAAAAGCCCAAAGTGGCAGATTTTGTGCAACTGTTTATTAATTAATTAATTAATTAATTAATTATTAATTACTTTGAGAAAAAACATCGAGATATGAGTTTTGGTCAATATTGCCCAGCTCTACGTTTATAAGTGCCCAAGACCTCTTGAAAGTGGAAACAAATGACAGAAAAGGCTCTGAAGTTTGATGGAATAGTGGCAGGAATGGGAATAATGTAGCAAAAACGCATTAAAAGGAGTAAAAATATGACAAGAAAAAAGTGATAAAAAAATAGGTTAAAATATGGCAAGCTTGGTGTAGTTGCAGAAAAAGGGTAAAAATAAGCAAATTCACCCCCAAGGTTGAGAACCCTTGCTTTATAGAATCATTGTGCATGACTAAGGAGAAGAACTAATGTTGTTAAAAGGTGGTCCAACCAAACCTACATTAGCATTACATAACCAGTTAGATGTCAATCTTAATCTGTCCCTCCATTATACAAATATCATAATCCTATTCTTACATATACACCAAAGTCCACAATAAAGTAGTTTGGGTTTGTTTATATCCCAATTCTAATAAATCTATGCAACTGTTGCACAAACCTTAGTGAAAATGAGTTGATGTGGATTTGTTACTATTACTGTTTACACAAAATGCATTGGAAGGAAGGAGATTATTCACAGCCACTAAATCCACTCATGACTGCCTAAGTATATGTGTAGAGTAACAGTAACTCATACAATCCTTCACAGCACAGATAAGACCTGAGTTTAGTCTAAAAAAAAATAAAGCACATGAGAAGGAAAAAGACACAAACATACCATGCTGACAGCTCCGTCACACACAGGACGAGTTTAGGGTTTCCTCTCGTCCTGGTGTTCACTTCTCAGTCCTTCTCCTCAGGCGACACTTGAGTCGTGGATTTTACACGTTTTGGGGCCACGTTTTGGTGAAGTTGAAACAAAGTGTGTCCTTGTTAAAGTGAGGAGGAGTGCTTAGGTTTCTGCTCAGCAGCACGAGGGGCCGGGCCACACCAGAATAACTGGGGGGGCGCGCGCGCTCGTGTACGTGTGTGTGTGTGACGCTGACAGCAAGCCCTAAATATACCTACTGCTACATTATAATATCCAAACAAACCGCACACAGCACAGAAATCAACCCTTTTTCCAGACTAAAATGAATCTGTAAATATTATAACATGTCAGTGAGACCTACTAGTGTGTTAAACAAACATTCGTAGAATATTGTCATTGCCTTAAAAAGCGCGCGCGCGCGTGCACACACACACACAGACGACAAAACCGTGTTTAATTGCTTAAAAAAAAAAAAAAAAAAAAAAAAAAACACTTTTTATTTCTCCAAAAGTCTGCTGCCTTTCTGTCTGTTGTCACACAAACACAACACAGATAAACTAGTCTCTTCTAAACATTTCCCCTCCCGTAAAAAGTGTCCCGTGGTTAAATAAACGTGTTAAAAATAGTCGCCGCTACTCGGAAACACCGCTGTGACGTTAACAGCTGCCGCTCAGAGCTAGTAGTAAATTCACTTTATCGGCCACGTGTCCACTCAGTGTGAATGGAGCGCCCTCCTGTGGACATGAGCAGAATGGTAAGCACTGCAAATATTCTGTAATACCAATAATTAGGATAAATTGCACTGCAAGCAAACTTGAGAAATGTGTCGAGTGTTTACTGTTTACCTTTCAGATTAGGAATGATACGTATTCAACATCTATGAATATGGGGCACTGATTGTAAAGTAAAATAGTAAATAGTAAAATAAACAGAAACTTTTTTGTAACATTTGGAAACAACATTTATAAAATGTTTGTGCATTTTTTAATGTTATTTTTGACCAGATTTACAACAATATTTGTGATTTTTTTTCCTAAAAATATAATGCTTATGTTAAATCTAAACGTTAAATCTAAATCTAAATGTTAAATCTAAATCCAAATGATAAATCTAAATCCAAATGTTAAATCTTGATCTAAATGTTAAATATTAAATCTAAATTTAAATATGAAATCTAAATTTCAATGTCACATTTAAATCTAAAATGTTAAATCTAAAACTTTGAGCTTTTATTTTGGTATTTCCAGTGAATTCGCATATTATCTAATTATTTAGTTTCATCGGTGACATTGAGATTTGACATTCATATTTAAATGTAATATTTAGATTTGACATTTATATTTAAATCTAATATTTAGATTTAACATTTAACATTTAGATTTGATATTTAACATTTTGATTTTATATTTAACATTTAGATTTAAATTTAACATTTAGATTTCACATTATATTTTTACGAGAAAAAAATATCACAAATATTGCTGGAAATCTGGTCAAAAGTAACATTTAAAAAAAATCACAAATTTTTTAAATGCGGTTTGTTACTAAATGTTGCTGTTTATTTTAGCATGCGCAACTTTACAATCAGCGCCCCCGATTTATGAATGTGTAGTGCAATATAAAGAATGTGGCGTTTATAGAGCAAAACTGTCCACAGAGACAATGCTAACCTGAAAGACTTTACTATTATCACTAGGATTCGTTTTTAGCAACGATTCGTCATTGCCGATTCAATTCAAGAATACTATTGATTAATTTAGAACAACTCAATCCGAAACATTCAGTGACTTTTTAGCCAAAATAATAACGTAACCAGTGTGACTGTGAAATAAAAACCTTAATACTGTACATTACAGGTAAGGCTTCATAGTTTCCTGATCTATCTTGTAAAGGAACCATCTATAAATGAATTTTGGACATAAACAAGTAAACGACATTTAATGGTAAATGTATTTCATTTGAATAAAGTCCAACCAACACTTTAGTTTAAATTAAAAGGATGTGAACCTTTTCTGCTCTCATGTTCAATACTCATCACATTTTCAGTAAAAATACATCAGGTTTACCTGATTCTTCTGCTTTTGTTTTTTATACACAAGAATAATACAATATTAATATCAAAAATGAAGTCTGAACACCCGTTCAGTTTAAATGAGCAGTAGTTGAACCTGATACCTTTTGTTTTAACATGATGGTTATCATGAGGTTTTCTGCTAACAAGCTAATGCTACGTGTGCTGCTACAGTGAACTCTGTCAGAAGGACCTGGTGGTTGACGGTGGACGCAGTGATTGACTACTTTAGTATATCTACATCGGTGTTAAAACCAAAGTGTTTCTGCACACTGAACCCCAAAGGTGGTACCATCAATTTCTCACTCGCCGGCTTTATTTCTTTTTTGGTCACCTTCAGGCGAGCAACCACACATGATTTCCATGTTGTAGTCACTTTACAAAGCTAGTAATTTCTGGGGTCGCCGCTCCTCTCAGACATACCCTAGGTCGGTCGTGAAGTTTTAGCTTCCTTTTAGCTTCAGACACTATTTCTCCCATAGAGCATAGGGAGCAGTTTGGGGTTGAGGGACTTGCTCAGCATCCCACAGTGTTGGCCCAGGTGAGACTCGAACTGGCGCCCCTCCGATTACAAGCCCACTGTCCTTAAAATGATTCTTTTTAGACCGATTAATGTCATCAGGAAGGCCAACTTGCCGAGCACAGATCAATGTAGTTGGATCGTAGGAATATAAATCGATTCACTGATTTAATTGTTGAATAATTACACCTTATATGCTATGGTGGCTGAGAAGGGCAAAACACTTACAAATCCCGAAAAACACTGCACTCTCAGCACAATAAAAATAGTTGATCCTTACCCACCCCTTCCATTGTCCTTCCCTGACTCCCTCTCCCCTGTTCCTTTTCCCCCTCACCAAGGTGTAACACTTCCCCCTTTTGTTATATTTTCCCTTTAATAAAGTTTTTCATAATCTTCCTTAGGGAAGGCTAGTGATGGTCACAATTATGCAATAAAATAATTTATATTTATTTCATTGCTGTTGTGAAAAGATTGCACTACATGAAGTGTTTATCTTCAACAGCATGCACAGACAAGGTGAAAAAAAAAACAAGTACCAAAAACAAATCAACAAATGAACGCAACACTTTTAGAAATACTGAAAACAAATTTCAAAATATAGAAACATTTTTACATTTACAGAAGCTAAATTGTTAATCTGTTTTAACATTTGTAAAAGTGTTGTGCAATTTGAATTTTTTTCTTAAAAAGAGTACATTTGTTTTTAAAAATGTATATTTATTTTCAGAGATGTAAATAAAGGAGAGAAAAATATCTGTTCACAGGAAGTGTTTGATATCTTTCCTGACATTCCTCCTGCACAGTCAACATTTTCCAAAAGCTGCAGAATGATGTGTGACCAGCTGGTGTTGCTCTATACCACAATAAGTATTTATTATCACCTTTTCGTTCATGTCTACAACTACAACCTTCTGTCAATCATTTGGCCTTTAAGACAACATATTATAACATTAGGAAAAGTGATAAGGAAGCAATAAATATGGTTTATTAATGTGATTCAAATTCATTCATTCATTTTCTTCAACCTCAGGCAGTCGTGAGTCACAGTTGCAAGAAACAATACTATTACCAATGCAACAAGGGCATACTAATATTACTACTACTACTACTGTACAAGCTGTTACTACTACTACTACTGTACAAACTGTTACTACTACTACTACTGTACAAGCTGTTACTACTACTACTACTGTACAAACTGTTACTACTACCACTACTGTACAAACTGTTACTACTACTACTACTGTACAAGCTGTTACTACTACTACTACTGTACAAACTGTTACTACTACTACTACTGTACAAGCTGTTACTACTACTACTACTGTACAAACTGTTACTACTACTACTACTGTACAAACTGTTACTACTACTACTACTGTACAAACTGTTACTACTACTACTACTACTGTACAAACTGTTACTACTACTACTACTACGATTACTACAACTACTACTACTATACAAGCTGTTACTACTACTACTACTGTACAAACTGTTACTACTACTACTACTACTACGATTACTACAACTACTACTACTATACAAGCTGTTACTACTGCTACTACTGTACAAACTGTTACTACTACTACTACTGTACAAACTGTTACTACTACTACTACTGTACAAACTGTTACTACTACTACTACTGTACAAACTGTTACTACTACTACTACTACTGTACAAACTGTTACTACTACTACTACTACGATTACTACAACTACTACTACTATACAAGCTGTTACTACTACTACTACTGTACAAACTGTTACTACTACTACTACTACGATTACTACAACTACTACTACTATACAAGCTGTTACTACTGCTACTACTGTACAAACTGTTACTACTACTACTACTACTACTGTACAAACTGTTACCACTACTACTACTACTACTACTACTACGATTACTACAACTACTACTACTATACAAGCTGTTACTACTGCTACTACTGTACAAACTGTTACTACTACTACTACTACTATACAAACTGTTACCACTACTACTACTACGATTACTAGTACTACTACTACTATACAAACTGTTACTACTACTACTACTGTCCAAACTGTTCCTACTACTACTACGATTACTACTACTGCTATACAAACTGTTACTACTACTACTACTACTGTAAAAACTGTTACTACTACAATTACTACTACTACTACAATACAAACTGTTACTACTACTATACAAGCTGTTACTACTGCTACTACTGTACAAACTGTTACTACTACTACTACTACTACTATACAAACTGTTACCACTACTACTACTACTACTACTACGATTACTACAACTACTACTACTATACAAGCTGTTACTACTGCTACTACTGTACAAACTGTTACTACTACTACTACTACTATACAAACTGTTACCACTACTACTACTACGATTACTAGTACTACTACTACTATACAAACTGTTACTACTACTACTACTGTCCAAACTGTTCCTACTACTACTACGATTACTACTACTGCTATACAAACTGTTACTACTACTACTACTACTACTGTAAAAACTGTTACTACTACAATTACTACTACTACTACAATACAAACTGTTACTACTACTACTACTACTGTAAAAACTGTTACTACTACAATTACTACTACTACTACAATACAAACTGTTACTACTACTATACAAACTGTTACTACTAGTACTACTGTCCAAACTGTTCCTACTACTACTACGATTACTACTACTGCTATACAAACTGTTACTACTACTACTACAATTACTACTACTGCTATACAAACTGTTACTACTACTACTACTGTACAAACTGTTACTACTACTACGATTACTACTACTATACAAGCTGTTACTACTACTACTACTGTACAAACTGTTACTACTACTACTACTACGATTACTACTACTACTACTATACAAGCTGATTCTACTACTACTACTGTACAAACTGTTACTACTGCTACTACTGTACAAACTGTTACGACTACTACTACACAAACTGTTACTACTACTACTACGATTACTACTACTACTATACAAACTGTTACTACTACTACTACTGTCCAAACTGTTCCTACTACTACTACGATTACTACTACTACTATCCAAACTACTACTACTACTACTACTACTACTACCAGTGCTGGGAACGTTACTTTAAAAAAGTAAATAGTTATAGTCACTCACTACTTGTTCCAAAAAGTAACTGCGTTAGTAACTGAATTATTCTATAATAAAAGTAACTAATTACCAAGGAAAGAAACTATTTTTACTTACTTTACTGTTAAAAAAAAAAGTTGCTCTATGTCAAATAATTCAGATTTTTTAGATACGTGTGTCGTGAGGTGCTTCATTAAATTTGAGTTGCTTACAACGGATGTGGACAAAGTCTTCTCTCCTGATATAATGAACACTTCACATGTACGTTCTTGTTTTTGACCACAATTAATTTAAAGTAGTGTTTGTATCGCCACCTTAAAAATGTCAACTTTTCATCAGACTGCTCCACGCTCACCATCTCTGCTGCTTCATCTAATCTGTAGTGTGTGTGTGTGTGTGTTGGCACGTGAGTAAAAACACTAGCTCTGATTGGCTACCATGGAACATGACGCCGCCTAAGCCAATCATAATCGCTCACCGTGTTTCTAACTCACCTCCTCACTACAGCTGAGTAAGAAGCCGGGGATGCTTTAGGATTAACAGTTTATTCAATGCATGTAACGCACCGCATTTAACGTTCAGTAACGGCGTTGTAACGGTGTAAAAAGTAATTAGTTAGATTACCTCGTTACTGAAAAGCAAACGCCGTTATTTTAAACGCCGTTATTCCAAACACCTACTACTACTACTGTACAAACTGTTACTACTACTACTGTACAAATTGTTACAACTATCACTATGATTTTCTTAGACATGATGAAAATTAACGTCAGCATTTACAATAATGACCAATCTAACCATTAGCACAGGAAATAACAAAGGATTTTTATGTATTTTTGTTGTCCTTTTGTCTGTTTTTGTAGATGTTTTCTATATTTTGAACTGAATAAATAAATAAAAATAAAAATATATTTGGTCACTTAGTTGTGTATTTTGTCTAACTAACAGAAGTGTAAAGAGTAATGATGTATACTACTCCAGTAGAAGTACTAACTTAATGTATTTTTCACAAAGGCATTTGTGTGAAATAAAAGGTTTTTGAAGATGTACAATTCTTTTTAAAAAAAAAAATGAAATAACCGATAAATTCAATTCAAAATTTAAAAAAAACTTCTAAGGCTCTAAGTATAGATACATTTATGAACTCTAAAACAATGTCGTGCGAGATGTGCAGAAATGGTACGATTGCGAACACATGGATTATGTTCAATGTGAGACCATGAAACGGAAATTAAAAAAATAATCACAAAAAATAATAATTTACTCAGTAACTGTTGGGATTTGAAATGTAACGAATTACTTCACGTCTTTTAAAACGTACTTAAGTATAAGTAAAATTACTGAAAATCTAAATATACTCAAAAAAGTACAAGTACCCTTAAAAGCAATTCAATTACAGTAACGTGAGTACTTTCACCTCTAGTAACTATCATGTAGTCGTAGTATTACATCCTGTAGTAGTTTTGACCCACTTCTGCTTCAGCTAAAAAATATCCTTTACTAATAAATACCACTGCTGTTACTACTTTGTATTACTTCACTTGTTCTGATAGTAATGTCACTCTCTTATTTTCAATCCTATAATTTCAAATCACAGTCGTGCTCTCTAGTGTTTTCTACTGTGTAGGTGTTTTAATCACATGAAACTATGACGACTATTTCTGAAATGAATGAGAAGGTATTTGTTTATATATTTACTGCTCTTTGTCTTTTCTCTGACCTGTGAGAGTCTCAACGAAACCCTGTCAGTCAGTCAGTGAATCTTGTGGAGGTGGTGGGGTGTTTCGAAGGAAGCTTGAGTTGCATTGTTGAAATTGCATTAGAATCACTTCACACTTCCCAGTCCAGCACAAGCACAAGTAGTGGTTGAAAGAGGTGCACAGAGAGAACTGGAGCAGGTGTGTGTGTGTGTGTGTGTGTGTGTGTGTCAGAGGAGAGGGAATGCAATGCAGATTAACAGCAAGAGGAAAAGCTAGACTAGTTTTTCTAGTTCTCTTAAGAAGGTAGGACGGACTCTTGTAAACAGTAGAACTCAGTGCACACATTATTCAGCAGCAGGATTTGACTCCGTACTCTGGATTTAAACTGTGAAACAACATCTGAAGGTACTGTGATTTGTCTGGATTTCATTACCTAACTGTGTACACTGTGAGAGAACACAAGTATGTGTACCTGTCAAGATAAAGACGAAGAGCACTTCTACTTTATCTGATTACACAGGGATTTTACTTGGACTGCTAAGTATGAAATAATATTTTAAATGTTTTAATGACTAAACACTATTTCACAGGACTAAATGCAGTCAGATAATGAGTGAAATGCATTACTCCTGGGGTGTGAGCTTTAAAGAAATGACTTCTTTTCCTTTCTGCAGCTCACAGCTGAGCTCCACACCACTGATTCATGGTGGTTTTTCAGGTAGTGTGAGCACCTGTCACTAGAGTTAAACCTATGACAGCGTCTGTGCACATACTACAGATGCATACTGAGCATTCCTACAATTAGCAGGAGGAATTACTAGGTAGTACCGAGTCCTTGTTTTGTCACAAATTCAGTAGAAATCAGTCTATTGATGTGTGTTATTTCATAAAAATCTGTTTCAAAACGTCTGATTTGAATGTTACGGAAGAGGATTGGGGCCAATAT
The DNA here is from genome assembly GCF_900634775.1 of Gouania willdenowi. Lineage (NCBI taxonomy): Eukaryota > Metazoa > Chordata > Actinopteri > Blenniiformes > Gobiesocidae > Gouania > Gouania willdenowi. The sequence continues at coordinate 9,938,920 of NC_041051.1, read as the reverse complement.
TGATAGAGAAAATAATGTTTAGCAAATCAAGATTAAAGTAGAAAAGATGAGAATAAAGTTGAACTGTCGAGAATAAAGTTGAAATATAATGTCAAGATTAAAGTCAAAAAGATGAGATTAAAGTCAAAATACCGAGATTATAGTTGAAATTTCAGGAATAAAGTTGAAATATAATGTTGAGATTAAAGTTGAGATGTCGAGATTAAAGTTGAACTTTTGGGAAACAAGTTGAAAATTAATGTCAAGAATGAAGTTGAAATGTCGACATTAAAAGTTTAAAAAAAAAAAAAAGAAATTGAAGTTGAAATTTAATGTCGAGAATAAAGTTGAAATTTTGGAAATAAAGTTGAAATACAATGTCAAGATTAGAGTCGAAAAGACAAGATTAAAGTTGAAATGTCAAGGTTAAAGTTGAAATTTCTGGAATAAAGTTGAAACATAATGTTGAGATTAAAGTTGAAACGGCAAAATTAAAGTTGAAATGTCAAAATTCAAGTTGAAATTTTGGGAAACAAGTTGAAATTTAATGTCAAGAATAAAATCGAATGTTGAGATTAAAGTTGAAATAAAAAAAAGCGATTCTAGTCAAAATTTCAAAAAAATTGTTTCAAATCTAATATTTTATCACAATATTGGATTTTGAGTTCATGTTCTAAATTTCAACTTTAATCTTTTTTCGACATTTCATTTCAACTTTATTCTTGAGATTTCAACTTTAAATTTGACATTTCACCTTTATTCTTCATTTGCCCAAAATAATTTTCTCCATTAAAATTGGCCCTAATCCTCTTCCATAGAATGTCTCTGCCTTATGTGAAACAAAAAAACACTTTTACTGTTTAAACTGACATTTTAAAATCTAATGAATCCCTCTTTTATGTCACATGGAACTTATTACTGATTGTATTAATGAGAAGATGTCGGCACAACCTCCTCCGGTGGTCGCTAGAAAACCTTCAGGTGTGCGAGTCATGATGATGTCGGGGAAAGATTCTCCTGCTGGTGGGCTTCCCTTGTACACCAACATACGTAAAGGTAAAACTCACATGTATGCAGAGGTAAAAGTTACGGACTATAATTACTCACATTACTGTAATTGAGTTGCTTTTATGGGTACTTGTACTTTTTTGAGTATATTTCTAAATCAGTCATTTTACTTGTACTTAAGCATGTTTTAAAAGACGTAAAGTAATTTGTTACATTTCTACACCCAACCGTTACTGAGTAATGACATGTGAAACTTTATACATGAGATGTTTACTGTATGCAAGGGAACCATGACAAGATTACCAAAAATAAATGTTGGGGATGAAAGTATCTATAGTAACTATTACTTTGAGTACTATTTAATTGAGCTACTTTTTACTTGTACTTGAGTATTTTATGTATGACTTAATTGTACTTGTACTTGAGTACACTTTCAATCAAGTACCAGCACTACTTGAGTAGGATCTATCCGTACTCTTTACACCTCTGGTAGTATGTAGAATGTGTGCATGTGTGTCAATGCCACTGGTATCAAAATGTTTCAGTTTCAGTGTCTCTTTAAGGTGAGGTTCTGCAGGTCACACCTGACTCAGCAGATCTGTGAATGTGTTTCCCAGCTAACATTGACACATTGTTTTATTCGCTCAGACAATGGAGCCAGTGTGGAGTCAAACCACCACTCACCGGTGAATGCAGAGAGAGAGGTGGTATGTACAATCCATTACCTGCGTTGGATTCTATGATCACATCACATCTCACAGTTTAGAATTGAAAATAGATTGTTGTTAATAAATGAAATACAGTTTTACTCTATTGTTTACACATTTTCTGAAAGCATGCCTTATATCAGTGGTTCTCAAACCTTATTAACTCAAGTTCCCCCTTTCTCTTATTTTTGAATCCAAGTACTCCTTTGTCCGACTACAACATTTTACTTAGAAAACGATCTAAAATCAACTATAGAGCATAACGATGGAATTAACGTGTGACAACACACATTTTAAAGAATCACATTTTGTAAATAAGTGGAAAGAAACAATATATAGTACAGTGGTTCTCAACCTTTTTTGGATTTTGATAAATAATAATAATTGCATTTTAGTTGAACTAGATTCACAAAGTGAAAGTATAGAAATAGTTGTTTAAGATGATGTAGTTTTGTTTTATTTGAAAAAATACTAATAATAATAATTTCAAAAATTTCAAAAATCTATTTACATTTTTCAGAAATTTCAGGCGACCCCCATTTAAACTCTAGGCGACAAAGACTGACACCCCTAGGGGTACACAAACCCCCATTTTGGAAACACTGCCTTATATTATCTCTACACACACATCAAAACACACACACACACACACACACACGCACGCACACGCACACACACACACACACACACGCACACACACACACACACACACACACACACACACACACACACACACACACACACACACACACACACACACACACACACACACACACAACCCCTCAATTCTCCTGCAAAGTGAAACTTTACATTCAAAACAACGTTATTTCTTCTTAAATTGGTGTTTTGTTTTCACATGACAGACAAAACAGAAGGATTAGGTGTTAGGATAACGAAGGACACTTAATGACAGCCTTCATGACACCTTATTCATGCTAACGACAGGTGTCATGTCATAATATTGACAACGTATAATGTCAGCCTTTATGTATAAAACTTTGAGTAAAGTGTTACCGACAATTTTAACTCAAAGCACAGGAAGTAAAATGTCTGGCTGAGGTACAGTAAATAGGTAAATGGAATTGAACTAAATAAAGATAATTGAATGAGACTGTACAAATGGAAATTATAACCTCATAATCACATCCGAGTTGTTGTGTAATTAGAAACAATTCACAGCAATAATGTTGTCATGACTATTTAAACTAAAGAGATATAATGGCATATATTTCTAAAGCATTCATTAAAATGTGTGAAATGTTTTTCCAGGAGCTTCTGAACCATTGTTTTGATGATGTAGAGCGGTTCATGTCCCGCCTACAGCAGGCGGCAGAAGCTCAGAGCGTTCTCAACCAGAGGAAGAAGAAGAGAGGAAAGAAGAACAAGAAAAAGTTAAACCAAGAGGGTGAGAGTTGGCTTAAGGAGCTGAATAATGTAATTAACTGTAAGCCTGGGGTGGAATTCAGGATTGAGTTGGAGAGTCTCAGAGCACGTAAACCTTGGCAGATATTTGTTACTGCTGGTTTCGGATCGTCTTCAGGAAAGTAAACACTTGAATGGCTCACAGAGGCTCAATAGACACACTGTTTGACACATTGGAAGCAAGTCAACAGGCCGGATGCCAAAGAGATCTCACAGGTGATTCAGTGAATTCTTGCACATAGACCGAGAAACATGAGAGGAGGAAGTAAGACTTAAACTAAATGAGACAGGGCTTTAGCAGGTCAATGATGAGGATAGAAACTGTTTCTTGGAAACTTTATAAATAATTAAACTACCTACTGGGTCTTCAGTTAGCACACAGATAATGGAAGAGAGTGAGTGAGAGTGGACCATGTGTTGGTTTACTACTGATAACACATTGATGGTGTGTCTCAGGTTTCTGTTCTCATTTGATCCTGACATCAATACAAGCTTTGATGTGCTCAGGTGTGATGTGTCACACGTATCACTGTTTGTTATTCTTTCTCCCTTCTTTTGAAACAAACTCAGATAAAAACTGTCATTGTGCCATTATATTAATTAACAGTCGTCACATAGAAGAAGGAGGGCAGGATATGCTGATGCTGCACCTTTTTATTAGTGGTCCACAGAGTTAAAGGGTCTGTACTATGAAGTTAGATTTCCTCTTATTGCGCTAACTTCCAGGATTTATTCCGTGTGTCCTGCACTACGAAGCTGGCTAACTTCTTACCTGCCGAACAGGATTCCTGCAAATCGTTAAAAAGTCTTAAAAGGCATTACATTTGTGAATCTCAAAATAAGGCCTCAATTGTCATTAAAATGCCTTAAAGTCTTAAATTGTAGCACATAAGTACGATTTAAAAAAAAAAAAAAAAATGTATAAACAACATGGGAAAATGTAAATTTAACAAAAATTGGCACCTGACCAAAGATTTTTCTTCATATCTTTTCTCAATTGTTTTTATTTTTTGTATTTTTGTGGTTGTTTTATAGATTTCAGGCTATTTTTCCAGTCATCTTGTGTTTTTGGTGTGATTTTGATTATTTTTAGTCTGTATTTGACTGTCATTTTGAGTGTTTACTTTGGGGGCCACTAGCAGAACGTCTGCATTAGACATTAGAAATAAATGACCCTAACTCTATGTAATTGATGCGCCGTTTTTTCCTCCCAATAATGTTTACAGTGAAGTTGGTCTTAAATTGAATTTCAAATGGCAATAAAAAGTCTGAAAAAGTCTTGAATTTAATTTGACCAAAGCTGTAGGAACCCTGCTAAATCACCATGGTAACTTAGGCTGAACCAGTGGTGGACAGGCCATCTGGGATACCGGTAGGCTGTTGACCCAAAGTGGGCAGGTTCAGTCCGCTACTTTTCTTTTTTTTTTTTTTTGACAAGCGAGTGGAGGCAGCCATGGTTACAGGTGGCCAAAAATTGTGGCAAGAACAGAGTGAAAAGTGACTAAAATGAGCCAAAAACAGTCAAGAGTGGCCAAATAAATGGGCAAATAAAGAGGAACCAGGTGGTATGTGATGGGAAAGGGTAGCTTTAATGAGCAAAATGTGGCAAACAGTGAAAAAGGGCACAAATGTGGAACAAAGAGAGGCAAAATGTTGGGAAAAAAGAAAACAAGTGGCATTTTTTTGGGCAAAAGGTCGCTTATTTGGATGAAAAGTGGCCCAAAATATTTTTTAAGAAAGAACAAAAATTGGATAAAACTGTCAAAAAAAAACTTGCAAAAATGGACAAAAAAGGATATTTATTGGCAAAAGGTACCTTTTGGAAAAGGGGCAAAAATTGGACAAAAATGGCCAAAAGTGTGGATCTGATGTGACGCTGATATGGAGAGAGAATATTTAGGAATCAATGCAATCCTTTAATTTACCCATGACATCCTATAAGAAACACATAGATTTATATTTCAGGGACTGACCTACTGAACATTAGTCAGCTGAAGAAGCTTGTGTGCGTCGGACGCTTTCAGACCGAGAAATTAATGAATTCATTAACTAATGTAATCTGTGGCGACCCTGAGAGTCCTCCTGTAAGATAATAAAGGCTGTATAAAATACAAATATTGACTGATCTATAACTGATCAGTGTCCGTTTTCTCCAATGAATACTGTATCATCTCAATAATTTAAACATTAACACTCATCAATTCCTGCATTCCTTCCTTCCTGCTTTTTCTGCAGCAACATTGTTGATTTTGGTCTGAATTATTGATTTTAATCATTTAAAATTTTCAAGAATTATTCCTCAATTGTGACTTAAGTCTGCACTGTTTCTCCGTGTTTATGATTGGTCTGATGCTGAAATCTCCACCTATTTCGCTAGAGCGCGCACGTAGCCAGGCTGAAATCACCTGCGTTAAGTGAATACATCCAGTTTTGTAGTACAGGGGCTGTCTGACAGTGAGTGTTTGGTTAGGTGAAGCCCGCGAACGGAGAGATATCTACTGAGATATATACTGTACGTATCCAGCTTCATAGTACAGGCCCGAAATGTGAAACAAACTATTAGGATATAGCATAAACTCTGTCTCTCGCAATGTACAGTGAATACACTATAACTATAAAAACTTACGTTAATTTGGGGCGATAACCAAATATTCTACTATACTATTATATAATTATAATGTTATATAAAGATGTATTATAAACAACTTGGACTGAATAATAATAATAACTAGGCAAAACCTGTATTCGAAAGGCAAATACATATTTGGCAATTGAAAATGACCTGTGTCTGGATTTGTTGACAAGTTATATAATGCAGGAAAAACAGAAGACTGACCTTGACCTTAAATACGACCTTTAGCAAAGGTCAAGATCACACATTGAAAGGAAATGTTTTTCAGTGGTACCAGTCTGAGCACTATCTATCAATTTGTAGTAATTAGGCGGAAAAATTTTCTTTGTGACCATATGAACTTTGACCCCTACCTGTTTTTTTTACCTTGAGCAAAGGTCAAGGTCACACATTTAAAGGAAATGTTGTTCAAGTGTTCATGTCGATCCAAATAAATATAATACTCCACTTGAGATAAGCTTTTCATAAATGTAAGAATCGAACTTGTACAATAAATGTTTGTCTAGATATGGAAAATGTTGGTTTTTGACACTTGACGTGACCTTGACATTTTGGCTACAAAAAAGGTCAACTTCTCATCCCTGACATTACCCCTATTAGATGACATACGTGTCATTAGTTCTGCATTAATAGCCTAGGAGGAGTTCTATGACAAAGCAAGTTGCGGAAGAAAAATAACAACTCCTACAATTACAATGCAACGCAATTTTCAATGGCCAAATACATTAATGACACAACCCATCATGCATTTGAATAAAATGCTTGAAGGTCATTGTGAAACAAATGTTCCAATTGATAAAGTGACCACCCCTCCGCTGAATCTGATTATCCACATGTTCCAGATGTTTCCTCTTCCTGGAGGCTAACGCTCTCTCTTCTGTATGCAGATGACTTGCTGACCACAAAAGCTTCCCCTCCGACTGAGGAAGAGTTTGTGCATCTCTTTCAAAAGTTTAAGTACATCTTCTGCCTGCTGGTGAGATTAGATTTTGCTTTGCTCAGCACAAAACCTGGTTTGTTTGAAGCGTTGTAGATAAACATGTGGGTGTGTCGTGTGTTTCAGGACCGTCTGAAGTCATCCATCTCCCAGCCTGACGCTCCAGAGCTTCTGCATCACATCTTTGTGCCTCTCAGACTAGTGAGTCCAACAGCTGGGTTCATTTGACTGGTTCGGAGCAAACATGGTCTTTCTTCCAGATGCTGCTCACCACAGGAGGGCCAGCACTGGGTGCATCAGTGGTTAGTCCTGCATTGACCAGTGGAGCCGTCTCACTACTCCAGGAGCATCTGACTGATGAAGAGAAGCTGATGTGGACATCACTGGGAACCAACTGGACTTCTCCTCGGTCTGTGTTGGTGCTTGTAAAACCTCAGTTTAGACCAGGATTGGGCTCAATTACATTTTTAAATTACAATTACATCTTCAATTGTCCATGTTCAATTACAACTCAACTACAATTTTGTTGACCAGCATTATTTTCAATTACAATTATTATTCTCCCCCTGAAATTACAATTCTGTTCTTAATTACAAAAGTTCAATTACAATTAATCTTTAGCCATTAATAAATAACCCACACATAGAGCATAATCCTCCTCTTGTGTTCGCTCCTCTTATGATAACGGGTCAGTTTTGAGTTTTAATCCTTGTCTTAAATCAGCTGTAAAATACGCACATTTTTTTTATACATCATCCAATTAGTTTTTCATCTCTTGGTTACCTTGTTACGCTTCCTTATCCATGAAAATATTCATATACATAAATGTTTTTGATGTGGGTGTCTGAGATTTTTTCAGTCAGTATACACCTAGATTGAAACTTTTTTTAAATGGTAAAATGATCCTCAAGAGAACTAACTGGTAAACTTGATATGAAACTAATTGTGGTTTACCACATAGGCCTATGTGTAGACCAGTGCTTTTCAAATGGGGATACGTGTACCCTTGGGGGTACGTGATGGCACTCCAGGGGGGGTACTTGAGAGACAGAGGAAAATTAACAAATTAAAAATATGGGGTTGGATAATGTTTATTTTTAGTAAAAAATTATAATCATACTAAATATCACCATTAACTAACAAAACAACAAAAACATACGAAACAAGATAAAAAATATACTAAGTTAAAAAAAAGAACAGACAAACAACAACAAAATACACAAAATGACACTAAAAACACACGCACTAAGAGAGAAAGAACAAAGACTCACTAAATGGGAGAAAAATACACAAGGTCACAACAAAATACACAAAAACAACAGAGAAACATCCAAACCCACAAAAAAACAACCAAATGACACCAAAAACACACACTGAAAGAGAATAATAACACAAAAAGACCACAAAAACACAGAGAAAAATATACTGAATAATAAAAAGAACAGACAAACAACAAAATACACAAAATGACAAGAACACAAAAAAAAAGTACACAAAACATGAACTGAAAATACAAGGATCAGTCTTGATCCCACATCAAGAGAGAAATGACCGTAAATGTTAAAAACCCTAGAAATGCAGTTGTGAAAAAGTGTTTGCCCCCTTCCTCATTTCTTACTTATATGTTTCCACACTTAAATGTTTCAGATCAAACAAATTTAAACGTTAGTCAAAGATAACACAAAATTCAGTTTTTAAATGAAGGGTTTTATTGATGAGGAAAACAAAAATCCAAAGCTACATGGCCCTGTGTGAATAAGTGTTTTCCCCCTAAACCTAATAACTGGTTGTGCCACCCTTAGCAGCAACTACTGTATTCAAGCGTTTGCGATAACGTGCAGTGAGTCTTTTACAACGCTGTGGAGGAATTTTGGCCCACTCATCTTTGCAGAATTGTTGTAATTCAGCCACATTGGGGGGTTTTGAGCATGAACAGCCTTTTTAAGGTCATGCCAAAGCATCTCAATAACATGGTTATAACACATCAGGACTTTGACTAGTCCACTCCAAAGTCTTCATTTTGTTTTTCTTCAGCCATTCAGAGGTGAACTTGCTGGTGTGTTTTGGATCATTGTCCTGCTGTAGAACCTAAGTTTGCTTCAGCTTGAGGTCATGAACAGATGGCCTGACATTCTCCTACAGGATTTTTGGTAGAAAGCAGAATTCATGCTTCCATTTATCACAGCAAGTCTTCCAGGTGCTGACGCAGCAAAACAGCCCCAGACCATCACACTGCCACCACCATATTTTACTGTTTGTATGATGTTCTTTTTCTGAAATACGGTGTTACTTTTACACCAGATGTAATGAGACACAGATCTTCCAAAAAGTTCAGTCCACAGAATATTTTCCCAAAAGTCTTGATGATCATCAAGATAGAGACGAGCTTTAATGTTTCTGCTAAGCAGTGGTTTTGGTTTTGGAACTCTGAGAGCAGGCCATTTTAGCCCAGTCTCTTTCTTATGGTGGAGTCACGAACACTGACATTAACTGAGGCAAGTGATGCCTGCAGTTCTTTAGATGTTGTTGTGAGGTCTTTTGTTACCTCTTGGATGGGTCGTCGCTGCGCTCTTGGGGTAATTTTGGTCGGCCGGCCACTCCTGGGAAAGTTCACCACTGTTCCGTGTTTTTGCCAATTGTGGATAATGGCTCTCACTGTGATTTGCTGGATTCCCAAAGCTTTAGAAATGGCTTTATAACCTTTTCCAGACTCCTCAATCTAGAAATGACTTAAATAGAACAGGTGTGCAGTAATCAGGCTTGGGTGTGGCTACAGAAATTGAACTCAGGTGTGATCAACCACAGTTACGTTTTTACACTTTTTCCTCATTAATAAAACTCTTCATTTAAAAACTGCATTTTGTGTTTACTTGTGTTATCTTTGACTAATGTTTGAATTTGTTTGATGACCTGAAACATTTAAGTGTCGAAAACATGCAAAAAAGTAAGAAATCAGGAAGGGGGCAAACACTTTTTCAAACCACTGTAAAACACTAAATAGGGTTTCATTCACTTATTTACAAAATTAGGTTCTTTAAAATGTGTGTTGTCTCTTGTTCATTCCATTATTATCTTCTATAGTTGTTTTTTCGTAGTATTCTGAGCAAAATGTAGTAGTCAGATATAAGGGGGTACTTGGATTCAGACATAGGAGAAAAATGAGTTTGAGAACTACTTGTGTAGACCATAGAACTGTAACGTGGTTCTCCAATTTCAATTATAATGACGTCATAATTGTAATTAATTACTAGCTACGATATTACAATTATTAAACAGTCTGATCTTCTTCTGACAGTATTTATGTCTCCTCTCTCTCAGCTCCCAGCTTAGCTCACCCGTTCCTCCATACACGCCCGTCTTTCTAGACGGATGGCAGCCGCCCTGTGACTCCGCTGGACGACCTTTTGAAGATCCCATTGAAGCCCAGCACAAGCAGGAGGCCTACAGTGAACGTCTGCAGGCTCTGAGTGTACAGAAGCAGAGTCAGCCCACAGCAGAAAGCCCAGGGATACACAAACCTACCGACACACATGAAGTGTACGTCTGCACCGGAACACAACTAAAATGATATCCTCAAACAACAATTTGGCTCAAATGAGTCCACAACTTTCATTTATATTTTTATTTTCTATTTTGCAAAATTAAAAGGACAAAACATAATATCACAGAAATAGATATACAGTGCAGGACAAAGCAAAAAGTTCAAAGAGCTTAAATAATAATGGTTGAAACACCACACACAATCTCAAACAACTCACTTTCTCAAATTAAAATCTAGTTTAAAATCAAATCCAGTATAGAAATATCTGAGCTGGCAGTTATTGTTACCTTGCGTACTGATACTGGACACAGAATCACAAACATGATCAAAATAAAAAATTAGAGAGAAAAAAAAAAGATTCAGGGGTCACCAAAAATTTGTGATATAAAAATGGGGTCACGACAAAAACAAGGTTGGCAACCACTGCACTTTACATTTTGTCATTTTTTTTTTTTTGATAAAAATTGCGTGTTATGTTTTAATTTAAATTCATTCTATTTTCACTCATAATGTGGATGAATGGATGGGTTATTGATGGAGTGATTTGTAAATCCTTCTTGATTCAGTGACGAAAATGGTCTTCCTCCGGAGGGAGAGCGTCTGTTCTGCTGTAGTTATGACTTTGTGGCGAGGAACAGCAGTGAACTCTCCGTGCTACAGGGAGAAACCCTGGAGGTAAAAACACCCACACCTATTGTTCACCTATATCACACACAGAGCTCGGCTGATGGGAGTCACTTCTCCTCAGGTCGTTGAATCCTCAAAGCGCTGGTGGAAGTGTCGGAATCGATATGACCAGATAGGATTTGTTCCCTTTAACATCCTGGAGCCTCTGTCTGCTCTGAACAGTAGTAGTCCAGTGAGGCTCAGGGAGTCAAAGGTGGGCCTAAACACTCCATTTACACTGCTCACATCAAACACTGTAGTGTTCATCTGATATATCCTACTATATCCTAAATTGTACTCAAGTACAAGTCATACACAATACATACATAAAATACTCAAGTACAATGTAGCTCAATTAACTAGTATTTAAAGTAAAAGTTACTTATTACTCGCCCCCCACGTTTATTTTTGATAATAAATCTTGCCACGTTTCCCTTGCATACAATAAACATCTCATGTAATGTGTGCACTTGTATTTGATCCTTATCTAATTATGTTTTATTTTCTTTGTTTAGTGTTTCTGTTCATTTCCCTTGGGATCAATAAATTATGAAGTGCAATCTTTTTTAGACAGTAATGCATTTTTTTTGTTATTGCAATGAAATAAATTGCATTATTTTATTGCATAATTGTGACCATCACCAGCCCTCCCTAAGGAAGGGTATGAAACACTTTTTATTAAATTATGATTTTAAACTTAAGAGAAGAGACAAGACCTTAATTTATTTTCCACAAAGGCATCTGTATGAAATAAAATAAAATCTTTCTTAAAAAGAATCTTAAACTGAGAAAATAACCTCCATTCAATGCCGTTTTGGCTCAGTGCATTATGTTTAATGGTCGGCTATGATACATTTGATTTTGGTCTGGTCATTTAATTTTTTGTAATTACACAATATCCGTTGATCATTTTAAAACGTTACTAAGTAAACCATTATTTTAAAAAAATAATGGTTTACTTAGTAACGATTGAATGTAGAAATGTCACAAATTACTTTACTTCTTTTAAAATGTACTTACAAGTAAAATTAGTGATTTAGAAATATACAAGTACCCAATAAAGCAACGTGAGTACTTATAATCAATTACTTTCACCTCTGTTCCTCAGCAGAATCACGCTTCTGCTTCACGGACAAAATATTTCTCATACGCGCCAACAAGCCCAGTAGGATTCAGTCCAGCTACCAGTCCAACAATACGACCTCAGAGCATGGTTCTACCTTCTTCACCCATTCAGGCGGACGACAGTGACCGAGGTAAGGCACCATGGAGCAATACTAACAATCTGCAATATTTTCATCTCCCAAACGCCAGCTTTTATAGAGTGTTTTCAGCATATTAATACATATAGTTAACCTTTAACCGTCAATTTGACCTTTATTTTTTGCTTCATATTTTATGACTTTTCCTAATTTGATTGGTACAGTTGATTAAACATAAAAATATCATGATGGTATTTTAAAACATATTGTGAGAACTTTCCCACACCATGTGCATGTGTGACCAACTACTCACACTTGCCAAAGTAGAACGCTCCAAACTGTGACAGGGAGGGTGGTGGGGGTTCTGGAGGAGGGGCCAGGCAAAGTGTGCCATATGACACTGGCCAGACAAGGCGAGATCTGGTGCTTAGAGCCGGCTCTGGTGGTGATGCAAAAACTAGCCTGGAATATAGAGGACTCGAGTAAACTAGCCTGGAAGCTAGGGGACTCGGGAAAACTAGCCTGCAAAACTAGCCTGGAAGCAAGAGGACTCGGGAAAACTAGAAGACATGGGAAAACTCGCCTGGAAGCTAGGGGACTCGAGAAAACTATAGCCTGGAAGCTAGGGGACTCGGGAAAACTATAGCTAGGGGACTCGGGAAAACTATAGCCTGGAAGCTAGGGGACTTGGGAAAACTATAGCCTGGAAGCTAGACGACTTGGGAAAACTATAGCCTGGAAGCTAGACGACTCAGGACAACTATAGCCTGGAAGCTAGGGGACTCGGGAAAACTATAGCCTGGAAGCTAGGGGACTCGGGAAAACTATAGCCTGGAAGCTAGGGGACTCTGGAAAACTAGTCTTGAAGCTAGGGGACTCAGGAAAACTAGTCTGGAAGCTAGGGGACTCGGGAAAACTAGTCTGGAAGCTAGGGGACTCGGGAAAACTAGTCTGGAAGCTAGGGGACTCGGGAAAACTAGTCTGGAAGCTTGGAGACTCGGGAAAACTATAGTCTGGAAGCTTGGGGACTCGGGAAAACTATAGTCTGGAAGCTAGGGGACTCGGGAAAACTAGTCTGGAAGCTTGGGGACTCAGGAAAACTAACCTGGGTGCTAGGGGACACTGAAGAAACGTCTGTAGCCAGATGCTTGTCTGAGGTATAATGTATCCTCCATACCGCCTTATGCCTCTCTGAAGGGTTGGAAATCTCCACTTCACAAAGGATACTCTCCAGTTCACAACAGTTCTTCCCAGTCCTCTGCTGGGTCCATTTGTGGCTGGATCATTCCGTGTGGATGAGGACCCAAGCACAGAGAGAGAATCAGGCAGGAATAGCGTTCATAGAACCAGTCCATTTTAATGATGAAAAACAAATAAGAACTCAAAAGCAAAAAGCCACAAGGAAAACAGTGAACAGGGTACTAAAACACAGCAGCACAAGAGGAGGGTAACCATGACAATGATCAAGCAATCATTCTGTGTCCAAACGCTAAAAAGTGAAGGGAGGCTTAATTGGTAATGGGCCACACCTGGGTGCAAAACATGAGTCAGCTAATCACTAACAACCAAAACACACTGACATCACTGGGAGGAGGAGACACGTACAGGAACACCTGGGAACACAAAGACAAGTTAACACATGAAAAAAGAACTAAAATGGAAACTAAACCGAATAAACAAAGACTTACAGAACAAAAAGAGGACGACATGGGCTACAGACAACAGAAACCAAAAACTAAACAGAACCTGACAAGTTTGACCTGACGGTGGCGCTGCAGGAAAGGTCATATCATCACCACAACCAATAGGGTTCATACTCTTGTGGTCGTTAATGCTGTAAATTTGAGAAGATTTGGATAAAAACTATTCAAGGTAAATAAATTGTAATTTAAAACTTTAGAGAACAGGTCAGGGTTTTATTATCAAGGGCTTATTTATGTATTCAACAAATAAACAAAGTGCCTGACAAAAACATTTGGTCAACAATTTTCTGAAGGCAAATATCCCTGGGGTCAGGTTGACCCCAAGGGTAAAATGTGTTTTAATTGTAATAATTGAGGATAATAGGAGGGTTGATATTATACTTTTAATACATATAATTAACTTAGCTGAACGTTAAAACTTTCCCACACAGACTTCATTGTCTTTATGTGTTCTTGACCAGTGTTGATCATGAATGATGAGCTTCTACAGCGACTGGCTGAGAAAAGAGGCTCCATCCGTCCAGCAGTGACCCCTCGATCCACAGACATGTCCTCCCCTCTGGACTATCACTCCTCGGCCAGTGAGGTGGAAGCCTGGCTCACCGCTAAGGGCTTCAATCAGCAGTGAGTGCTGCACCAAGACTATAACTAGACCGTTGTTCTAATTTGTGATGCTTTTTCAACAAATAATCTAAATCAGTGATTCTCAAATGGGGGTACGCGATGGCACTACAGGGAGTACTTGAAAGAGAGTGAAAAATTAACAAATGAAAGCATGAATTCAATTCAATTCACCTTTATTTGTTTAACGCAAATTACAACAAAGTCATCTCAATGTGCTTGTCAAAATATAAAATTTACAAGGATAAGGAAAGAACCCAACAAGATCCACATGAACAAGCATTTAGCGACAGTGGGAAGAATCAACTCACTTTAAACAGGAAGAAATCTCCAGCAGAACCAGGTTCAGAGGTGGCAGCCATCTGCGTTGACTGGTTGGGGTTAGTGGACAGAAGGACCAACAGAACAGGATAGTGAGATAGAACATCAGAGTGTCTCAGACTAGTTGAGCCATGAACCACAGATCAGGAACTGCCATCATCAGCTTCACGACACCTGATACAGAGCAGAGAGAGAAGGACGAGGAGAAGGCACTGACTGCAGAAAAACATGATACAGTATTATGAAGTCAGCCTGTCTTGGCCTTGGGCCTCACTCCTAGTGGCCTAGTCAACACTTATTATAAAGGTGACAAATCTCTTCCTGTTTATTGGTAAGCTAACAGCAACTCTAAGGTCTGTAAATGCGACCGTTCACAGACGAGCCCATGTCCACTCTAGTGGTTAGGTTATGTTATGATTCAGCCTTGTTTATGCAGACTGTAAATCATAACCAGCTACATCAGAATTTGAATCTCTTCCTGTTTATTGAACCAGTAAATGCAACCGTTCATAGACAAGCCCATGTCGGCTATCGTGGTTAAGTTAATGCTATTATACTAAATGCTAAATATCATTTTTTGTTGAATTTGAAATTTATTTTGGCGGTCTTCACAAACAAAAAAAAGTACAGAACAAACACTCAACTGTCCAATTCATCCACCGAAAGGGTATAGGTTGAAGCAAAGCTCATATATACAGTACCTACCCTATCACAACAAAACAAGGTTCTCAACATATCACACACAAAAAACATTAAACTTATATTACTATTTTCACTATATACATTCAATACATATTCTGAACAAGTTTTATATATACAGTTTATACACTAATATCAAACATACATACATACATACATACATACATACATACATACATACATACATACATACACATGAATGTATATGATATGTAGTTAAAGTTAAAAATGATAATCATAATAAATATTACCAGCAACTCACAAAACGACAACAAAAACACACAAAATAAGAGAATAATATACTGAATAATAAAAAGAACAACAACAAAAAACAAAAAATAACACCAAAACACACACACTCAGAGAAGAAGGGGGTACTTGAGCCCAAAATGTTTGAGAACCACTAACCTAAATAGTACTTAAATAATTTATTTGTAGAGGAAATCAAATCACTGCCTTGCTCTGTGTTGTGCACTCCATAAGAAAAGATGAATGTTTCATTTCAATCAAAATGGACTCTTTCTCTTCCCTCAGGACAACCCAGAGTCTGGGTATATTAACAGGGGCACAGCTCTTCGCTCTCAACAAGGATGAACTCCGCACAGTGTCACCTGAGGACGGTGCCAGAGTTTATAGTCAGATCATGGTGCAGAAAGCCCTGCTCGAGGTCAGTTTGCTGTTTGTCTAAATATAAACACCTATCTGCGTGGCTACATTGATGCAGATGCTCATTTCTACGTAGACACAGCGTGATGTTTGCTAGGCCTTGGACCCACACACTGACCTACGTTATTGCATAACTGAAAATGTAATGGACGACAACAGAAGTGGGTTTATACAGTATATAAATATATATATATATATTATAATTATATTATATAATTACATTATTCTTCAGTTGCAATAATGTTTTCAATTCCCCATGTTTAATTAAAATTCAATTACGATTACAGTCACCAGCATTTTTTCCCATTACAATTAAATTACAATTATTTTCTGTCCTCAGAAAGTCAATTACAATTACGTTCTCAATTACTAAAGTTCAATTACAATTAATCACAATAACTGAGCCTAAAATAAATAAATAATAACCTAATAAAAGTTAATCTTCCTCTTGCGTTAGCCTTCTGTTAGCATCTCTTATGATAACGGGTCCTAAATCAGCTGTAAAATACACTAAAAACAAATATCTATCATCTAATTTGTTTCTCATCTCTTGGTTACCTTGTTTGGCTTCCTAATCAATGAAAATATTGGTATTAATATTTTTGGTGTGGGTTTCTGGATTTTTTTTTAATGGTAAAATGTGGGAAAGCTTGATACGAAACACATTTTAATAATTGTTAACGTTATAATGTGTAGAACTGTACATAGAACTGTAACATGGTTCCCCTGTTTAGCATTAAATTATAATTGACATTTTTATTAGAATTTTCAGGGCAATTACAATTACAAAGTCAATTATTTGAAGTCAATTACAATTTAATTATGATTACGACAGGAACAGATTTAGGAAATTACAATGACAATTATAATTACGCCATAATTGTAATTAATGATCAATTATGCGATTACAATTATAATCGAGCCCAACCCAAAAAATTGAATCATTTTGCCTTCTTTTTTTAAAATAATATGTTATGGTTTCATTTTTTCAGTAAATTTATTTTGAAATTTACTCTCCCATACTTGGGACTCTCTTCTCCAAAGACCAATACGGGGGGCGTGGCTAGCCTGAGAGGACTCTCAGGTTGGCCACACCCAGAAACAACTCATAAGGACACATCAAAGCGATCAGTAGAGGAAGCACGTGTCGAAACACGTCAGGAGATTGAAATACATTTTCTGAAAAAAGTTTCCCTAATAAATGAAACCTCATCATATTACGTCTGTTTTAGACACAAAATAAAATCCAGTGTTTTCTTAAGGTGTATGCACTTCATATAATATTCTTAGGATTCTTTATGAAATGTTTGATGTCATTTTGACAGTTTCTAATTTGTGTTTTGTTTTGTTATATCAGGACGTGCGTAAGGCATCTGAACTTGAGAAGGCAATGGAGAAGCAGAAGCAGAAGATTGCATTGGATTCATAAGAGGATCCACTCACATACAGTACACATAAATGTTTTTTTTTTATTATTATTATTCCCATAGAGTGAATGTTATACTTTTGCTGCTAAAATTCCAACAAACCCAGGTTGTTACCACAGCAGCTGTTTTCCAAACAGTAGAAAATTAATGAAGTGCTGAGATGCAGTAAATCCTTTGCATCAGGGTTGGGGTCAATTACATTTTTCAGTTACAATTATGTTTTCAATTACTCATGTTCAATTACAATTTAATTATGATTACAGAGACCAGCAATTTTTCCCAATTACAATTAAATTACAATATTTTTTTTTTATCCTCAGAAAGTCAATTACAATTATGCTCTCAATGACAAAGGTTGAAATACAATGAATCATAATTATTTAGCATAAAATAAATAACCTAATAAAAGCTAACCTTCCTCTTGTGTTAGCTTTCTATTAGCATTTCTTATGATAACTGGTCCTAAATCAGCTGTAAAATACACTAAAAACAAATATCCATCATGTAATTTCTTTCCTATCAATTGGTTACATCGTTAGACTTCCTAATCAATGCAAATATAGGTTTTCATATTTTTGGTTCATATGTGTAGCACTGTACACAGAACCAGTTTTGTGTTTAATTATAACTGACAGTTTTTTATAGAATTTTCATGGCAATTACAATTAAATAGTCAATTAAATTACGATTACGACGACAACAGATTTTTAGAATTACTATTATGGCTTTTTTGACCCCAACCCTGCTTAGCATGCTGTTCAAAAAGTTAATTTTAGTGAGTTTTAAGTTTGTTTTTACACAGTTACCATGTAACTGCTTTTGTGCAATGGAAATGCACGAAATCTGAGCGTAAACAACAATGCATTGATAGCCATATGAAACACACACGTCAAAGACGCATTCTGCTACATTTTCAGTACTTTCTCTTCCTGTGACACATGAATGAAAATCTGTCTTGGTTGATAATTAAACAGGCAACACAGTAATGTGTGTCAGTGTGTTATTCAACACACAGAAGGAGAGGCTGACCAGGAGATCAAATCCACTCCCTGGCCTTTGTAAGCAGTGTTGGGAATAACTACCGGTAGTTATTTTTGTAATATATTACAGTAGTATATTCCTTTTTGAAATAACTCAGTAGTGTAACTCATTACACTAATTTCTTTCTGGTAAGACTTTATTGAATAAAAAATGTATGGTATATCAAAATATGAGTTTTGGTCCAGCCATAGTTTCCACCATGCTGTCATATCATCAAACCTGCTAAAGTGTCCGTACAGGTGACTGTACAGGTAGGTGCTGATGTGTGGTAATCAATTACAGATGTGAAAGGGCTAGAAACAGCTGTGGGAAAATAAAGTATAAAAGACAATGACTGAGGCAACAATATAGGAACTATAGGACAAACTACATACAGGGTAGCAATCGTTCACACACAAGGATCAAACTAATGATTACAGATTGGACAGATTGGTAATCCTTAGATACAGAAATGAAATGAATGAGATATATCAGCTTTTTATTTATTTAACTTATTATAAAAACATTCAGTCATTTTGACATTTTTGGATTTCAACGTTACAGGAAAGTGACAGATGTCACAACAGACTAACTGTGCTTCGGCGGTGCAGGACATCAGTTTGTCAAAGGTTTTTCTTCCTGTACAAACAACATTCATCAGAGGTCAAACGTCCTCGTGTAAACAGTGACTGTTTAACTTTGGATCAAGTATGAACAACAACTTTCACTTCAGACAATTCCTGAGTTTTACATTTAGATTACAAGTTAATCAAATGTAAATGTTAAAGGTAATGTAATGTAACAAGTTCATCTCTTTAGTAGTTCACAGGTTTAAAGGTTGTAAAGGTGGCTAAATATTAAACACAAAATTATGTTGTTTTTTTTCTTTAAAAAAAAATAAATCAGTTGGGTAGTTAGTGTGGACATAACCTAAATAATATAATCAAATTAAATGATTATGCAATACATATATTTAGTCTTTAAAAAAAGGTAGTTTGAATTATTGACAGAGGGATACAGAAGTATCAGTCATTTCACAGCTTTTGTTAGTAAAAATATTGATATGGGGGCTGCTCTTCAATGGATCAAATATGTTAAAGTATAGGAAAAAGTGTTTATGCAGTTTAAAGTGAAAACAGAATCCCTAGGTTTTTAAGTGCACTTGCTGAGGTAAATAAACACAGCCTCCTCAACAGCAGAGATGGACATAAAGAGCCTATGTTACGAAGCGAGAATACCTCTTATCGCACAAACTTCCAGGATTTAATCGGTGTGTGCTGTCCTACAAAGCTCGCTAACGTCTTACGGAGCCATGGTAATCACCATGGTAACTTATGCTGAACGGCTAGCCTGGTTTTGCTCTGGCTAGGATTTTAGCAAGTGAAAGTCCCGCCTCCTGACCAATCAGTTCTCTTAGAAAGCGAGCTGTCCAATAAAAGGTGATGTGTGTAACACGTCTCTGTGTGAATCTGATCACACAGTGACACGTGACTAGACACAGTATCGATGTCTAAATATTCTCTCTCCCCGGAGAGATCAATGCAATCCTTTCATTTACCGATGACATCCTTTAGGAAAGATAAAGATTTATATCTGATGGACTGATCTACAGTCAGCTGATGAAGCCTTTGTCTCGATCGTATGCGCGGACGTGTGAAGTCATATATTAATTCAATGAATTAATTAATACATGAATTCACTTGTCCGCACATACGAATCGAGACAGGCTTCATCAGCTGACTCTGTGAATGCAAATCATCAACCCTCTGAATGCGTAAAAGCGTCACATTATTTATGATATGAATTCATTGAATGGGATATTTCATCCAATGGATTAATATCATAAATAATATCACACTTACGCATTAAAAGTGTCAGCAGCTTCCTGCCTGTGTTCTTTCATTCTTTTCTTTTCTGTAACAACAGTGTTGTTTTTGGTCTGCATTATGGATTTTAATTATTCATAATTTTAAACTTAAGCAAAACCTCACTGGGTCGGAACCAAGTTATGAAGTGGATCAGACCTGAGGGAGTATGAAAGCGCCGCCTCCTGGTGCGCAGCATTACCGTCGTCATAATAACAATAATAATATTTAGCCTATATTGTCATATACATACAGGTACATATATGAAATTTGTTATTTGCATTTGACCCATCACTAAGGAGCAATGCGTAGCTACGATGCGGTGCCCAGGGAGCAGTTGGGTGTTAAGGGACTTGCTCAAGATCCCACAGTTAGCCGATATAAATTTATGATATTTGTTCAAGATGATAAGCTGTTCCTCCTGTGAAGACACTCGCTCTGCCAGGTTTCTCCAGTGATTGGTCAGACGCTGCAATCTCCACCCCTTTAATGTGAACGTGCACGTACCCAGGCTGAAAACACTTGGCTTTAATTAGCAGGTTGTGATTGATTGTCGTAAGACAGCTTCTCTCTGACAGGGAACGTTTGGTTAGTTGAAGCCCACTAACGGGGATTAATCCAGGATATATTGATCTAGATTTGCAGTACAATTGTCACTGCTTATCCTCATTTGCTTCAATGGTCCAGTCCTGGTCACAGCTCTCCCAGTTCAAAAGCTCATTTTCCTGAAACCACAGCCCGATCTCCCGCTGAGCTCCTTCTGTGGAATCACTCGCATGGACCACATTCCTGAGGAAATCAAAACATTGGGTTATTATAGAAAAACTCAAGTTTGTTGTCAGGTTGTTATTTAACTCCTACACCTATGGGGTGCCGAATGTAAAAACTTGATCACTAAATCTAAATGTTAAATGTATATTTAAAGCTAAATGTTGAATTTATATCTAAATCTAAATATTAAATGTATATCTAAATCTAAATGCTAAATCTAAATCTAAATGTTAAATCTAAATCTAAATCTAAATCTAAATGTTATATTGGTGTCCAACTGTAAAGCTAAGTGTTTAGAAATTATGCAAAGTGGGCAGATCAGCACCTGTCGATCACGAGGCCCCGCCCACACCATTGACTGCGGCTCAATGAGTGAATAGAGGGGAAGATCGAGACATGGCAGTATCGCTCCAAACTGAACTCGAAAGAGCGGCAATGACTGGTGTACGGGCTGCATATCAGCCGAGGGAATGTGTGGACAACTGCCCTCACGCAGTTTAACAAACATAGGTTTGCTCAGAGTACCAGCAGCAAGTTGTACGTCAACTCACTTTTGATGAAGACAGGATGCAGAAGACCTTGGAGGGTGGGCTGTGTGGAGTGTGGGCGGGGCCAGGCACTGACAAGCCCACTTTGTATACTTTTTAAACATTTAGCTTTACACTTAGCGACCAATTTAATATTTAGGATTTAGATTTACATTTAGATTTACATTTAACATTTAGATTTACATTTAAAATGTATATTTACAAGGGGCTTAGTGGTTAGAACGCCCGTCTCACAGCAAGAAGGTCCTGGACACTTGGGTCCTTTCTATGTGGAGTTTGCATGTTCTCCCTGTGCTGCGTGGGTTTTCTCTGGGTACTCCAGCTTCCTCCCACAATCCAAAAACATGACTGTAAGGTTAATTGGAGTCTCTAAAATTCCCGTAGGAGTGAAAACGAGCGTGAGTGGCTGTCATTGTGTCTGCGTGTTGCCCTGTGATGGGCTGGCACCCTATCCAGGGTGTACCCCTGCCTAACACCCATTGAGAGCTGGAGATAGACACCAGCAGACCCCCACGAACTTGAAAACAGGAACAAGCAGGTCAGAAAATGGGTAGATGGATTTATATTTACATTTTAACATTTAGATTTGACATATTTAACTTTTACATTTAGATTTAACATTTACATTTAGATATACTTTTCATGTTTAGACATTTTTAACAATGATATAGAACATGCCGTTTTACATGAATTTCTGTCTCAAATGAAAGAAAAGTGAGCTAAATGTTCAAAATATGTCTAGTGACCAGGTTTTTACATTCAGCACCCCATACACACCCACCGTGTGACCAGCTATTGTAGCCTACCTGCCTACGTGGAAACTGAAATCCCCTCTGATGGTGCCAGCCTGGGCCTCGGCCCCGTTAGTGGGACCCACCATCTTACGTGAGCTCTGGACCACATTGCTTCCTTCCCATACCTCAAGAAAACCAAACAACTGGTTTGTCACTCCCTTAAAAATGCACCAGTGTATCTTACTGATGAAAAGCCGTGTCAGCAAATAATGAGGCCTTACCATGACGATCACAGGCCCTGCAGTCATGTAGGCCCTCACCAAAGGGTAGAAGGGCTTCTTCACAATTTCACGGTAGTGTTCTGACAACAGGTCCTCTGACGCCTTCACAACAAAGCAGTTAAAACTCTAAACCTCTCCATTATATAGAGACATGATGGGCCTGTACTATGAAGCTGGATTTCCTCTTATCGCGCTAACTTCTGGGATTCATCCGTGTTTGCTGTACTACGATGCTGGCTAACTTCTTACTGGGCTAAATCACCATGGTAATTGAACACCTAACATTGTCAGGACCAGGTTATGAAGTGGATAAGATCTGAGTGAGTACTAAAGCCTGACCAATCAGTTCTCTTGGAAAATGAGCTGCCCATTGTTAGAAGATCTGGTTTGGTGCAGATCTGATCTGTGTTTAGGAAATAAAGATTATTAATGGATAGTGCTGTCAAAAGATTTAAAAAATTGAGTGATTAATTAATTATGCTCTGTAATTAATTTATTTCTTATTAAACTCACCTAAAATTGTTGAGAAACACCCTCAACTTGACTTTGTTCATTTGTCACTCATGGACTTATTCATTTTGACTCTGAACTCTGCCATCTTGTCCAATGTTAATTGGAGACACGGCGCGCTCGCAGCATGTTGCAGTTAGCTCTGTCCGTGCTAGCTGCTACATGTTTAGCATTGAGGTGGTAGCGTAGGCTACAAAGCTCTGCTAATCGACAAACTCTTTCTTGAATGATTTGTACGCAACTGGGCTTGTTTTCTATCTGGTGTTTTTATAAACTAAAATTAACGACAACAAAGCTGAGAAACGCATTGTCCCCCTTGTTGTATTATAGTCTGTGCAATAGTATTATGGGTATTCCGGGAACTGTTGAAATGAGAAAGGTTCCGCGCCATTTGGAGCGCACAAAAAAAGAAAAGAATTAACAGCGTTATTTTTTTTAGTGCGCTACTTTTTTCTGTAATTAATTAATCACAAAACAGTAACACATCTGTGCTGTAATAAAGTGAAACTGATCAGAGCACTGTCCAATTATCATCCCATGGATTAATATGGTATAATCTCACACTTTTACGCATTGACAATATCGGCAGCTTCCTGCCTGTGTTCTGTCCTTACTGATTTTTCTGCAGCAACAAGATTGTTTTTGGTGTGAATTATAGATTTTAATTTTTCATACGTATTCCTCAATTGATGTAAATTGCTCTACAGAGTTTCTCCGTGTTGTGATTGGTCTGACGCTGCAATCTCCACCCATTTCACTAGAGCGAGGACGTAGCCAGTCACCTGCTTCATAGTTCAGCTGCTCTCTGACGGAGAATGTTTTGTTAGGTGATGCCCGCTAACAGCGAGATATCACCGATAATCGTATCCAGCTTTGTAGTACCGGCCCTATCTGAACACCTAGTTTACCTGCATCATCTTCAGTCCGACCAGTTTGAAGCCCCGCTGCTCGAAGCGATGGATTATTTGTCCCACGAGGCGTCGCTGAACTCCATCTGGCTTCACAGCGATGAGAGTGTGCTCAGTGGCACGCACAGGAAGTGCTGTGATGGGACAGGACAAAACAAAACAGATACAGATGTTAGTTTTTCAGGTGTAATCTGACCTATTGACAGGGCAAAGTCAACCACATTAAAGCCTGCTACGCAAACACAAGCATGGTATTACATCACTTCTGTGCAAATTCTAATTTAATTCTATTCTACCAAAATCAACACAGTCGTCTAATGCTACTTCGATAAAAAAAAAAAAAATCACAAAATATATAATATTACTAGTTAAACTCTAAGATCATAATCTTACTATTTAAAGGTCCTAGGCTAATGAATGTCCCTTGTTTTTCTACTAGATTCTATTTACCTTTACAATGGATGGTAAAGGCGGTCCATTTGTCTATATGCTACATTTTACAGCAAACTTCAACGTCACAGTTAAGGTTATCTGCAGCAATGAACCTTTACACATGGTCCATCCATGGATTTATTACTGCTTGAAACTGGAGAACCAAACAATAACATCACATATGGAAACATCACACTGAGCAACCCGGGAACTGGTGTGAGGAGAAATGAGCCATTATAGGCGTCAACAGACTGCACTAAACTCTGTCGCCTGTCTAACGTTTAAACTATTTATTAATGTCCTTTAAATGCTTTATCTGTTTTAGCATCATAGCATTTTCTTTACAGAGCAAGGTCTTGTCAGCTGGGAAGATCCTGGGTGCACATGTACACACAAGTTTTAAGTAATAATAAAGTATAGTGAAAACATTTTTATTCGTCACTATAAGCCAGTGTTTCCCAACTTTTTTGGGGTCGTGACCCATTTTGATATCACAAATTACTGACAAGTCCAAAGAACTGTTTTCCTTCTAGAACTCGTGTTTGATCACGTTTGTTAGTATATTAGTATAAAAAGCAGATATTTTTATAATACATTTTACTTGAACTAGATTTATATTTGAGAAAATGATAATATAGAATACAGTTGTTTAAGATTGTGTATTGTATTTTAATTTTAAAAAGAATAATAATTAAAAAAAAAAAAATTTAATAATAATAATGAGTAACTTTTTTTTATCAATTACTAGACATTTCAAGCAACCCGATTAAAATTCCAGTGACTCCATATGAGGTTACGACCCCCAGGTTGAAAAACATTGCTATACACATGCGACCCTTTGTCTAATTTTGATGACAAAATTATACAAAATGACTAAAAACACACAAAACAACAACATTAGAGAATAAGTTACATATTAACTCTAAAATCACACAAAATGACTCCAAAACAACAACCCAAACTCAAAAACAGGCAGAATTTTGAAGAATGACTCCAAAAACACACAAAATAACTGAAAATGAATGCACTGATTAGTAAATGATGAGGGTATTTCAGAAAGCGGGTTATGTTCAAACTTCTGAGTATGTTCTGGCTCAAATAAGTGAAACCCTGAGTTTCTGTTTCAAGAAAGCAAGGTAAGTTACCATGGTAACATTCTCCGTAAACTGAACCTGCTCACTAGCAGGTTTTGTATAAGAAGTCAGAGTTAATCCTAAACAGAGAACAATAAGTATAGCCTACAGAGAATGAAGGCAGGAAAACGTTGTTCGGCTTTGAATTTTTTTTTTTTATTATTATTATTATATGTAAATTTAAAGGAATACACATTTATACCCTTTAATATAATACAACAATTTAAACCGGTGTTACCTTTCCCTCTTAGAATAGGATCATATTCCCTAAACACCTGCAGGATCATTTCTAGCTCCATCAGGGTGAAATAAGTTGCTCTCTTCCAGCTCGTTGCCATGGTAGCTCGTGATATCTTTGCTCCGTTGATAAAGGCTTTTTAACGCCCTTGTGCACGTGAGTAACTCATGGTTTAAATACTCAGAGTTGACTGATCCACTTCATACCAGCTGTAATAGAACCGGATACGTAGAATTTCCCATCGCGGGGTATGTTTTTTTTTTTTTTTTTTTTTTATTGACGAAAAATAGAACATTTTACATCGCGGGGTATGTTAACTCAGAGGTTATAGACAGAGTTAGTTGAACCTCCTCTCTGAAATACCCCCAACATGAATGTTCATAGAATATGTCCCCTGGTTCAGTGTCTGCTGTAGAGGGACTCGTAGGCCTTCCCCTGTTTGGGAATCATTGCTTTAGAGCAGGGTTTTTCAACCTTGGGGTCATGACCCCATGTGCGGTCGCCTGGAATTAAAATGGGGTCGCCTGAAATGTCTAGGAATTGGTTAAAAAAAAAAACATTACTGATTAAAATGATGTTCTTTAGATTAGTATTATTCTTTTTCAAATTAACACATTACACACACACAAATATATATTGTCACTTTGTGCACTAATCCTGACTACTCTGTATGAGTAACACACTTTAATAAACATGATCATAAACTAGTTGTAGAAAATGAAATGGGGTCACAACCCAAAAAAGGCTGGGGACCACTGCTTTAGAAATGTAGCTGACTGAAATCATTATAAATGTAGAAGAATAAACTACTACTACTACCACACACACACACACACACACACACACACACACACACGCACACACACACACACACACACACACACACACACACACACACACACACACCAAATGAATGACTGCATGCAATCACTCAAACTCTCACGTGCTCTTCCTGTAGATGAGATGTGTGTTAAACTGTGTTAAACACTCACATATGTTATCTTATCATCAGGCTGATGAAGAATGCTTTTGAACATGGTTGGACACACGATTGCGCCGCTGTTACGCACGAATTGGTTCAAAAGTGTGCACGATATTGTTTTTACAGCATTTTTTTTTAATGTCATTTAGTGTCCCACCGAGCATTTTTAGGTCTATTATACGTCCAATTGTTCCTTAGATGTCTAGTCTAAAATTGGTCTACCAGGGGTATAGAAATGAAAGTTTTTTAGACGTCTAAATGTAGACTAGACGTCTAAACAACATATAGATATATGCCATCTGTTAGCTGGCCAGATTGACTTGCCCTACCCTCCTATTGTGTCTCCTCCTGTCACACATTTCCATCACTGGCAAAATCATCTAAGAAATCAGATGTTGATACCAATACTTATAAACTTTTACTAATAGTATTTCGATATAGCAGTATTGAGACATTAACAAAATTACGATATCGGAGTACTTATTTAACCAGTTCACCCCATTTTTACCACACCTAGTGAAAAGAAGAGTCAATAACAATTACCATTAAATGCACATTTAATCATTGAAACAAAAGTAACACTTTTCTACTCATTGCATTCCTGGCAAAAACATGTAGGTTTAACTTATAAAGGAATTGTTGTAAGACTGACATTCCTAAAGCCAAGCAGTATCGCAGCCTGATTGGTCCCATGACACGCAGCATTGATATTGGCATTAAAATATACTTCATTTTCAAAATTAAATAGTAAAATGTTTGGAAAATAGCCGAACTAGAAGCTTTTAACCTTGGCTCCAACAGAGAGAGCAGGCCCATAATTACGTTCATGACAACACATTTGAAAGAAAAGCAAACAAACCACTGAATGCTAAGTTAGCACTGACTAGTCGATGCTGTTGGGCCCACGCTGGCTAAGCTAGCAACAAGCTAACCCTCATGCTAGCAACCAACACACTTGGCCTACATGCAAGCAAATGCTAACTTGCAAAACTAAACATTTTACTATAATATGTCCTTCAGCACCCACCTCTTTTTTTTGCAGAAAGTGACAATTCTTGAACTTTGACGACCTTTCAAGGTCGAGTTTAGTCAATGCGCACAAGTTCTCTTCAGCCGGAAGTTGCGCATTGCACAAGGTGAAGTTGTTTTCATGTTATGGTTGTACAAAATCCATATGGATGTAAAGCAGGGGTTTTGCAGAGCTACCAAAAAGTTTTACGTTGCTGGCTATGCCGACAACTTTTATCACAAACTACTTCGCTCAGAGCGGAATAAGATAAGCGTTACCGGGACGTACAAAAACACCCGAAATCTAATAATCGAATGGAATTTCAGTGACAAACTTTGTTGTTGAGTGCTCAGCAGGACCCAGCCTTTCAAATGAACCCAAGATTTTTTTTTTTGGATTTATACTTTTTGACCGGATAAGGCGAAAACACCGGTCACGCTACGGTATAAACAATGCTACAACGATGAGCTCGACCCACGAAAAAACTGTAGGGGCATACGGAGCAATTGCTGCCTCCCACACCTGTGGTTGGGAACTGCACATAGAAAAAGTCGGCTATTCCATCAGTTTATTATTGTTTGTTTTTCCATAAGATTAAATAAAAAATATCTAAATATAAAACATGGTCTAATTATAGACGTTGAAATGCGGGATATTAGACATCTACATCTAAGTTACCTTATAATGATTATGGCTATTAAGATCATTTTAGTCCAATATTTAAAGATCAGTCCTGCAACGTGCAGTTATTATTTTAAATGAACAACTATTGAATAATGGATTAAATTCAATTGTCTAAATTCGGTCTATGTCTAGACTTGAAATATAGTCGAGATTTAGATATCCTAATCTCGGCTATATCTATACTATACTGTATATCGTTCAACGGCTATAGTTATTTCTGTTACTTACTGTTGTTTCTTTTTTTAAATAAATAGTTATCACATTATGAATTAAAGTGCAATGTTTAAATTCCATCTAAAAATAGACGTAATCTAGACGGTTGAAATTAGGTCTAAAAAATAACTACACGTCTATCCGTCTATTGCTCAGTGGGGTTTCAGAACATTTAACCTAGTTTTAGTTCATGAACCCCGGCCAGAGTTTAACAAATAGCCACGTTAACGTTTGCTTTTTGGTGTTATCACAGGTAGGCTGACCAAACGTCCTACATTTACCCGGACATGTCCTCTTTTCAATTGTCCGAGCCGTCCAGCCGTATTATTAACAAACTCATCTAAATAAGCGGGTTTCCGAGGGACCGTGAACGCATCTCGGGGAATACGTTAATTGAAATGACAGTTACTCAGCTAATATTAAAGCTAATGCTACACCTTTACTCACACATGACGAAATCATTAAAAACATCGCTTTGTTTTGACGAACTTATTTATCTACGATATTGTATTTTGCCGTTAGATTAAAAAACAAAAACATGGAGTAATAATATTTTTTTGGAAATCAAAATATGAGAAAAACTAGATACAGTCTTTTTATATATATATATATATATATATATATATATATATATATATATATATATATATATATATATATATATATATATATATACCTTTACAAACAAAAAGGCACCTTTTCACATTAACACGGATTATAGACAAAGTTAAAAGACAAAACAAAAAGAACCAAAGATTAGGCTTTTATTATTATTTTTTTTTATCACTTTAATTAGGTTAAAAAAAACGTGCACATAATTAATGTAACGATTAGCAGCTGCCAGTTGTTTTAAACGCAGGGGATGCTGGAGCCGATCACACACACGCGCGCACACACACACAATAAACTTACTGGACTGAGTCGTGGAGGAGGAGGATGATGGTGGTGATGATGTGTGTCGGTCCTTCATCGCTGAGTGAAGCCCAAACATCACACATCGGGACCCCCCAGTGGTCCCTGAGCTGAAGGGTTGGAGGAGTCTGTGGAAAAGACGTCTCTGGATCATGACCACGTCTGTCTGTGTCAGTGTTAGTGTGCCTGTGTGTTTGTGTGTGTGTGTGCCTGTGTGTTTGTGTGTGTGTGTGTGTGTGGGTGAAGTCAACCCTGCTCAATAAAAACTACTCACGAGTCACCCCCCCCCCCTCCCCACCCCCCAATACAACAGACATTAACCCTTCACATGGCGGTTCATGTCATTCACCAAGTGTCACTCGTCAAACGTACCCTCTCAATAAATTCATATGCTTTTTCATTTGGAAAACTCTCTTAACCCCTAAATGTGTCTCCAACATTGGTTCCCTAAGGCTTAATCTACAAATTCAAAACATTGAGTGCAATTTATTTGAGCTTCAACTTCTATGTGATTACTTTAATACTAGTAAATACAGTATCCCTTGTAAAATTGCAGCTAATTATTGTCTCCTATTGTCAGAAGTGTAATAAAACGGCCTCTGCAGCATAAATGAATCCTGTTTCAACACATTACAAGAAAATGTAGTATTTTATTGAGCAATACTGTTAGTTTGTGGTGAATTTGTCCTAAAATTACCCTATAAAGAACTACAAAGAACATTCCCTGATTAATTGTTAAATCTTTACGAGTACCCCCTGCAATGTGCTGCTGTACCCCTAGGGATACACATACCTCTGTTTGGGAACCACTGGTTTAGACTTCTGCCAACAGGGAGGAGGTTGACTTATCCTAGGAGATTTAAATCTAACAGATACCTGTTGGGTTTTTAAATAAGCTGTAGGCACCGTTGCCTGTACACTTTTAGGATGTACTTTTGTGATGCATCAATTTTATATAGCGCTTTTTTGGACACTCAAAGTCGCTTTACAGAATTAAGGCATTATTCTCTCACTCCACACTTAGTGGTGGTAAGCTACTGTTGTAGCCACAGCTGCCCTGGGGCAGACTGACGGAAGTGAGGCTGCCATAGTGCGGCATCGGCCCCTCCAACCACCACCAACACTCACTCACACACTACATTCATACTAGGCAATGTGGGTGAAGTGCCTTGCCCAAGGACACAATGACAGATATCACTGACTGTCCCCCACTGTGGCACTAACCAGGCCCAGACCTGCTTAGCTTCAGAGATCTAAGGGGCTGGTATGGCCTGCCTGTGTCCCTCATCCCACACACGTCCATCATGATGAAGTCCATTTATAGTTTTCTTTTATATTTATGTCATTGTGCTGTTTTTATGGATGCATAAAAACATGCATGGAGCTCTGCTGCAAACCAAATTGCCCCTCGAGGACAATAAAGATTTTCCAAATCCAAAACAATTTTTCTGTTTCAGTTAAAAACCAGAATCATTGAAAAAAAAAATACATATTACGTTTGTGTGTTTTGAAATTAACAAATGTTTTTAAACACTAATTTTGTTTTGATACTGTAATGTAAATATAAGAGGATTAGGGAAGAATACTTACAAAAATCATATGGTTATCTTTTTTTTGTCTGCTTTTTTTTTTTTTTTTTCTTGTCTTAATCTTTATCTTAGTCTTCCTTTGTCTTGATTTTAAAAAAAAAAATCTTAATCTTTTATTTTTTCTGTTTACCCATCTTTTTTAATCCTAATATTTCTTTTTTGTCTTAATCCTTTTTGGTCTTAATCTTTCTTTTTTTGTTTGGTTTTTCTGTTTTGATTTTAGTTTTTAACATAAAAAAACAAGACAAAATAAGATCAAGGCTTACCCCCCCCCAAAAAAGATCATCATTTTAAAAAAAGTTTTCTACAATTGAGATTTTTTTTTGTCTTCCAACCCAGGAGAACACGCAAACTCCACAGGAACTGATTTAAAACTACATGATCTGACATAAATGTGAGATGTATCGAATGTTTTCACCTCAGCTGATAATTATAATTATAATAAAGTAACAAGCTGATGCACAAATATTGTTGAAATTGCAAATATTCTGAATATTATTTATTACATTTATATGCAAACAAAATTATTAATGTTGGTAGAGCTTCAAGATGATTTTTGTTGTAATTTTGCATGTGCTATATAAAGCTGAATTGAATTGAATTTCAATGGCCAATTTTCTTTTGCCTATTAAATATAATCAAAATTAAAACAGAAGCAGATCTAAAGCTTAACCATCAAACTATAATTTGAAGTCAGACCTAAAAACATGAAAAACATGTAAATCTACACAAGTATTAGGACAGTATTCGGGAGCATGAGTGAATAAGTTTGTTGAAGT
Organism: Gouania willdenowi; assembly: GCF_900634775.1. NCBI lineage: Eukaryota > Metazoa > Chordata > Actinopteri > Blenniiformes > Gobiesocidae > Gouania > Gouania willdenowi. Next base: position 9,906,781 of record NC_041051.1, on the reverse strand, counting down.
GTCAATGCCCATAATACTATAACCCTGTGCCTTCTGGTGGGACATTAGAGTACTGCAGATAGGCTGGGAGGGGTTTTTAATAAAGAAAAGCTTGTTTCCATTAATATAATATAAATACAGCTACATATTTTAGTTATCTGTATATATGTTGTAAGAATAAGCATTTCTTTAATTTTCAAAATGCTTTTGTAAATGGCTGCATTTATAAACAAAACCAAATACAGTGGGGCAAAAAAGTATTTAGTCAGCCACCAATTGTGCAAGTTCTCCCACTTGAAATGATGACGGAGGTCTGTAATTTTCATCATAGGTACACTTCAACTGTGAGAGACAGAATGTGAAAAAAAAAATCCAGGAATTCGCATTGTAGGATTTTTAAAGAATTTATTTGTAAATTATGGTAGAAAATAAGTATTTGGTCACTTCAAACAAGAAAGATCTCTGGCTCTCACAGACCTGTAACTTCTTTAAGAAGCTCTTCTGTCCTCCACTTGTTACCTGTATTAATGGCACCTGTTTGAACTCGTTATCTGTATAAAAGACACCTGTCCACATCCTCAAACAGTCAGACTCCAAACTCCACTATGGCCAAGACCAAAGAGCTGTCGAAGGACACCAGGAAAAGAATTGTAGACCTGCACCAGACTGGGAAGAGTGAATCTACAATAGGCAAGCAGCTTGGTGTGAAAAAAAATCAACTGTGGGAGCAATTATCAGAAAATGGAAGACATACAAGACCACTGATAATCTCCCTCCATCTGGGGCTCCACGCAAGATCTCATCCCGTGGGGTCAAAATGATCATGAGAACGGTGAGCAAAAATCCCAGAACCACACGGGGGGACCTGGTGAATGACCTGCAGAGAGCTGGGACCAAAGTAACAAAGGTTACCATCAGTAACACACTACGCCGACAGGGAATCAAATCCTGTAGTGCCAGACGTGTCCCCCTGCTTAAGCCAGTGCATGTCCAGGCCCGTCTGAAGTTTGCCAGAGAGCATATGGATGATACAGCAGAGGATTGGGAGAATGTCATGTGGTCAGATGAAACCAAAATAGAACTTTTTGGTATAAACTCAAGTCGTCGTGTTTGGAGGAAGAAGAATACTGAGTTGCATCCCAAGAACACCATACCTACTGTGAAGCATGGGGGTGGAAACATCATGCTTTGGGGCTGTTTTTCTGCTAAGGGGACAGGACGACTGATCCGTGTTAAGGAAAGAATGAATGGGGCCATGTATCGTGAGATTTTGAGCCAAAACCTCCTTCCATCAGTGAGAGCTTTGAAGATGAAACGTGGCTGGGTCTTCCAGCATGACAATGATCCCAAACACACCGCCCGGACAACGAAGGAGTGGCTCCGTAAGAAGCATTTGAAAGTCCTGGAGTGGCCCAGCCAGTCTCCAGACCTCAACCCCATAGAAAATCTGTGGAGGGAGTTGAAAGTCCGTGTTGCTCGGCGACAGCCCCAAAACATCACTGCTCTCGAGAAGATCTGCATGGAGGAATGGGCCAAAATACCAGCTACTGTGTGTGCAAACCTGGTAAAGACCTATAGTAATCGTTTGACCTCTGTTATTGCCAACAAAGGTTATATTACAAAGTATTGAGTTGAATTTTTGTTACTGACCAAATACTTATTTTCCACCATAATTTACAAATAAATTCTTTAAAAATCCTACAATGTGAATTCCTGGATTTTTTTTTTCACATTCTGTCTCTCACAGTTGAAGTGTACCTATGATGAAAATTACAGACCTCTGTCATCATTTTAAGTGGGAGAACTTGCACAATTGGTGGCTGACTAAATACTTTTTTGCTCCACTGTACATTCAGCATTGCTTTGGTAATGACCTATTGTATTATGTGTAAAAAGAAAAGAGAGAAAAGATACTCATTCTGCAATAAAAGGATATTTTAGGTTTTTAAGTTAAAAATCCATTTTTAAAAGACGTCACTGACAACAGCAAAGACACATGAGCGTGAAATACAGAAAAGACTTGAATCTCTGAATACAGTCACTATTCTGACAATCATGTTTATAACACTGCACTTCAGTCATATCATGAATTAACCAATACCTGAGTTTTACAAAACAGAACTTTATTAATCAAGCCGTTTTTTTTTTTTCGCTTTATCAGAATGGAATGATATGAAAGGTCTTAAGTTGACAGTCCGTCTCCGTTGGAGATGAAAAAAGGCAAAACGAATAAAAGCAGGCATTTTTTAAAAAACTCAAAATGAGTTGAAAGTGCTCAGTCAGTCCCAGCCCGGTTTGGATGCCCTACTGTGGGAGAGAAGGCCTGGCTCAGACTGCTCCGGGTCTGGGTAAAAAAACTAATCAGCTGCAGACCAGGTCGCCATTTCATGCCAAATTAGGCAAAGGATGGCACTGCTTTAAAAATAATATTACCACGATATTAACCTTTTACAGTAGAAATCAGAGAGAAATCAACAGCATCCTCAACCCTACAATCACTGGTCCACGTGTTGCTCCTCAGTGATGGTCGGGAGTTGGACCAGTGTTTTTGTTGGGCAGAGTGGTCGGCACTGGTAGCAGTGGGCCTGTTGTGCACTGGTACAGTAGCAGTGGGCCTGCAATGCACTGGTTCAGCCTGTGCTCATGCTATAGCTTGATGGTGCCTGTGGGTAAGCTGCTGTTACACAGTCTGTAGTAACGAAGGTCGTTCACTAAGCGCTGCACGCTTTGAGTGAACGAAGGCAGGTCCTACAGAAAAACACAAAATAATCAGTAATTAGTTAAAGACAACAGATTACAGTGCCAGGATATGTGCAGGAAAAAAGCACTTTGGTCGAGCAAGTGAATACTAAATATGTTAAACTTATTTGTCATATGACTTGTAGTGTTTAATATTCATACACAGGAATAGATGTGGTTTATTGAATCCATTCTTTCTGTGAAATATGTAGAATTTAGTGACATCTAGTGGTGATAATTAATACTGCATTTTTATTTTTCAGAACTAAGGCTGTTTGAAATGGCACATTTCATATCAACTGTCTACTATATACCATTAGTATAATTAGGATGATGAGCGTTCCCAGTGAAGTATACTTCCAAGTTTCCCAAGATGCATTTTAAACCTGCAAAGACAAAAACCTGAAGCACACTGAGGCAAAATATGTTTGTTGATTCTCCACCTTTGAAATTTCTGAAAACAAGTGAGTGAGAAAGTGACCAAGTAGAATATCAACATGGGCTCATTTGATCCATTAAACTCGCAGAAACATTTCTGAGATTTTTGGAGACCCTCCATTGTGCTACTGACAAACCTTCATGTTAACTTCAAAACAAGACCCCTAATTAGAAAAGAGTTAAAAACTAATTGAAGACAAGAGTTTTAAAAAAGAACTAGGTAATACATAAAGATATATTTGATTTTGGTAATAGAGAAACTTACAATATAGCCTATATGGATAAGTTATTTTATAGCTTATTTTGTATAAAATGACTTGTTTCATGAGTCGCTGCTTTTGGAACTTCTCAGAACAACGTAAAACCAGTTAGATGATTACTGAGTGTCCTAACCCAGATCTTCCCCGAAACAAGCCACACTACAGAACACACTCACACGTGCTGTCCCTTATAGTAGAAAAGCCAAAAGCAGCTCTTAACTCATTCAGTGCCAGCCATTTTCAGATTTTCTACCCCCCTCAGTGCCAGCTGTTTTTGAGCATTTTGACTGATTTTAAAGACCCACAGAACATTTTCTACTATGACTATCTGAAATCTGACACCAGATTCTGAAAGATTGAAGCCTCTACATTTATAAAAAAAAACAATTTGTTTCTGTCTCGTTTCGTTCTTCTGTAATCAGTCGTTGAATAGAGCAAGTCTTACACAAATCTTCAGTTTCAGAGCAAAAAGCTGAGAAAACAGCCTTTTTGTAAAAAAAAAAAAAAAAAACTTTGTCAGTGACTTTAAAGCTATTTTTTTGATTTAGTGACAACTCTTACATCTGAACATTGTTTCCTTATGTAAAACGAAGAAAAAAAAAACAGACAGGGCTTTTGATGGCAAAATTATTATTTATCTATCTCAGAGTTTAATGTATTTCTTACTGTATTTTGGCGTTCCTCCAACTTTCTCTCCCGTCAGTCTGCACATACGTAACTTCCTCTTCCTCCCGGACATGCAGAGTGTCACTGCTTGCCCCGTTTTTTTTATATTGTTTTATCTCACCATCGACACATTATCCATGAGTTCCACACATGCTCTGGTTGAGTGTGCGCTGCTGGGAACGTCAAATCCCGTATGTAGCGCCATTTTCTGTCTCATAAACGCCTTTCCTCTCTTCCTCTGAGCTCTGCTGAGCACGGATGATCTCTCATCTAAAGGTGCACTGCTGCAATCTTCAGGGCACAGTTGGTCACTACAACACCCCACAGCTTAGATACTGATGAGGGACCTCCGCCAGGGTGCTGTCTAGTAATCCCCGTGAAAAAACGCAAATGACGAGTTATCTCGTCAATGGCACCGTGAGTTAATGTGCAGCCGTTTGTTAATAATTTAACTCAGATTGCCTTTCTGGTCAGACTTTATTGAGTTAAAAATAAAGTTTTATATTGTATATCATCATTTTGAGAAAAAAATATTGAGATATGAGTTTTATCTTTGCATACTATCTAATGTGAATGCACTACATAGGAATTATGACATCAGATTTAGTATGACATTTACAAAACAGCCTGAGTATTCATACTCACTTGTTCAAGCTTGAAATTACGAGCAAGGACCGCTCTCTGGCTGGTGTCCACGCCCTGACAGCCACTGAGGAACTCGGGCATGAAAGCTGAGTAGAAAGCATCGAAGTCCACTGAGGCCATGTTGTAAATAGCTAGGGTGATCTCTTCCTGCAGGAGGTCGTGGCCTTTATGAAGAAGGACTTGAAGCAGCACGTTGATGAAGTGGAAAAGCATTGAAGTCTGAAATAGCTTCTGCAAAACAAAACCACACACACTGGTGTCAATAAACCTCAGTTTTTTGCTGTTGGCAGTAGAATTGTGTGATAATTCCCTTAATGAGAAGAAATTTAACTAGAATATTTACATTTCCTGAAGTGAATGACAGTGAGGATGCAGGTGCTGGCCTGCTAGCATAACATTAGCAATAGCATTAGCCTAATGTTAGCATTAAGATAATGTTAGCATTAGCTTAGCAATAGCATTAACCCTTTGGGGCCGATGAATGCGCCGGCGCGTCTTGATCACATGATCGTTTAAAGAGCCAATAGTAGCAAAGCGCAGCGTCCTTGGATCTCCATTTCAACCTGTGTCAAAAGTGCGGATGTTAAACTCCAAACCAGTCTTTAAATCATGTTGATAGGCCAAATACAAGTGGAGTTATGGGGAATAATGCGTGCGTTTTTCTGTGACATTTTCAGTGCAGGCTCCGTGCAGGAAGACCGCTGCAGAGCGCGTGTAAAACGAAAGTGAAAATCCTGTGAAACGTCACTTTATAGCTGTTTCCTTTTGGTTGAGAAGAAGAATGCCATTGTCCAATCAAAATGTCCACATATAGCGGGCATTTTGTTTTCAAGCGACAGGTAAACAGAGACGGAGAAAGAGAGGGTGAGTTGAGAGATTTGAGATCATAGTGATTATTACTGATTTGACTGTTTAGTTAGTGTGTAGTGAGTGAGATTGGAGTGTAGTGTAGCGTCTAATATATTTGTTTATTGCTTTATATCAACACAATGAGGCACAAATAATTTGCCTTTCCCTGTATTTGTGATGCTTTTTTGTAAATAGTTGTACAATATCATCTGCGACATTGCTTCCATTTCACTGTAATTCATAGATCTCTCTTAATGATATATAAAGCAAAGAGCTGAACTCACTCTGTGATATAACTTGTGCTTGCTGTTCAGTGACTCCAGGTAGGAAAGATTCTGCTTGAAGATGTGAATATCTGGCTGCAGGAACGACTGTCCAAAAGCCTAATAAACATAGAGATAAATCAACAGATTCATCATCTTTCCAAACGGATGCAGTTTAGGAGGATGATGTTTGTCTGCAACAGAAAGCTTTATCGCTAACATTGTGATTGAGATAAACAAACCTGCATGGCTGCAGTGAACTGGGCCTCATTCTCCATGGTGTCCTCAACACCTCCTCTTTGGACACTTGTTAAGACTGAAGTTTTAAAAAAGTACCTCCAGTTTTGGTGAAGTATTTGGTAAAGCAACTCAAACATCTCGGCCTTGATGTCCGTAGACGAACGCTAGCGAAGACAATTACAGCGACGATTATTATTATTATTACAAAGACAATGAGAGAACGATGACGTCACATTTGAACAAACACACCTGAGAAAGATGACTGGGTCATTCCATGTCATTTCAACACATTTTTAGGACATCCCACTTGAGAAACTACACCACACGGGAAGCTGAAATTTGGTATACTATATCAGTTCCACCTACTCTTTCAGAATATACAAAAACATCTGCTTTATATCCTATCTGATGGACATGCCAGCCCCTCAAAATTGGAAAAACGTTTGTTGGAGTTTCGTACATGTTTCGACCTTCAGTAAAAAACTTGGGCTGCATGTCCACTAGATACAAAAATCAACATACCACCCTCACTAAATTGGCCATATCTCAAAAAGTGTTAATACGATCAAACTGAAAATGTAAAGAGTGCCTATTAAATGACAGAACAATTGGTAAAAATTTTAAAAATTTAGTGCGTAGGCCATTTGTTGAAATGACATGGAATGATCCAGCTACTATTTGGAATCTTGTGATGGTTGAAATGAGCACCAACTGACCTCGGTCACTAAGGGATAGACCTGCTCCATGCAGAGAGAGAGGATGCTGGGTAAGAAGGGCTTGAAGGCCTGGCCCGGCTCCTGTACGACCACCTGTAGGATCTTTAGAAACTTCTGCACCACTCTGCACCCAGCGCTGCCCTCGTGTAAGATACTGGCTGCTAGCTGCTCCCTGTAGCACCACATCATCCAATGTCAGACATACAGCTAAAGCCAGTACTCCACATGTTAAAAAAGGTAAGGCTGCGCTACAGTTGTGCTACCTGGTGAACATGCTGAGGAAAGTGTGGATGATCTGTCCTGTGAACGTGACACCCATCTGGACTCGCAGCGCCTGAAACAGCGTCAGGAAAAAGGCCAACATCTCGTCCGTCACATCTGGGAGAGAGAGGTGACGATTAATATAACTGGACAGTGACACTGGAAAAATCTACGTAAAGACCGCACCGTCACATTGGCCACGCCTTATTGGCTGATGTGGGTGCCCTTAAAATGACTCGGCCAATCAGAACGGGCAGGGAGATGGGCTGCTATACTCCTGTTTGATTTAAGAGAGATTTCTGTGTATTTTGATCAGTTTCAACTGAAGAGTTTCTATCGCCACATGAGGTCTCCTCCTCACTGCCCCAGGTCTGATTATCAGTCCATTTACAGCTTTTTATGGACACTTTTTACTGGAACTACACTGATGTACACCGCTCCGTCAGTCTGTGCTTACAGCCCCAGGAGTGATCACGTTGAGTCCGGAGTGAGTAAGAATCAGGACGCCATTGCTCCTGAACAACCCTAAGGTGGTGATTTGGCAACTTTATGCTGTTTATTGTTTCGTTCTATTACAAACTGGCTGATTTTTACTGCATTCAGGCTGTTCTGATGCTCCATCTCCGTCTGTCAGTTCCACTTAAATGATCTTCTCTATCAGAGTCCTGTGCACAATCGCTCCTGAACAATCCTAATGTGTTGATTTGACAACTTGAACTTATGCATTTATTATTTTCTACTATTAAAAACTGGCTGAGATATCTTACATTTTAAACCTATTGTACTTTTTATTAGCTCTTCCCACCGTAAATGCATACGAGCCAGGACCGGTCCCACAAACTTCCATTTATTACTAATATCTGAAGCTGTTCAGTGGCTGTTTGAGTTCAGTCATTCTGCTATAGGGGTGACTGTCAGTAATATTACGGCTACCGACACCCGCTTTCACTGAACACGTGTGTCTATTAACTGAAAAATCCACACAGAGCGTCCTATACACCAGTAAATATGGTAGTTAATGGTCATTTAAACAGTGATGGTAATAAAATAAAAAAGTACAACTAATCTTTACATTTTTCTGTTGGTGTTTTACATAAACTGGCTGCAAACAAAGAACGGGAGACACCAACACATTATATAGTTTATTGCATAAAGTGAGATCAGATTAGATGGGAATCTGGGGCTGACACAGGTAAACACAGACTAACCTGGCTGCTGAATGAACACTGGAAACAGGCTGAGGGACACTTGGACTGACTCTTGGAGACTCTGGTAACAGATCTGCCGGGATTTGGTGGATTCCCCAGCGATGCTGTCCACTACGTCTCTGAGCACAGGTAGTGTCTGCTGGATCACTGCTTTCACTGAAAGATGAAAAAATGAATAGGAAAATAAACTGTGGCTGTAAATAAACTCCAGGAATATTAACACATGGATGATAGGAAAAAGAGGCACTGACCACCGTCCAGGCCAGGCTGTCGTGGAGTGATGTTTACAGTTCCTCTTAAAACACGATAATCTCTAGTGAGCGCTGCCAGAAGACTGGCGTGGTTACTGGAGCGTGTTTGCCACTGCTGATCACTCTCTGGTAGATTGGGCCACGGGAGCAGCAGCATGTTAGATAAAGCTCGACACACCAACATGTGGGCCTGGATGAGCAAACAAATAGACCAATATCTACACTTTCCTAAATAAATAGTTTGAAATGGACTTAAATCTGAAAAAAATAATCTGATTAAGACCAGACTCGTAATGACTTATACTTGAATCTATCTATATTCACCTCTGCAGGGAGTCTGCGTGTCTGGTTCTCCGTAGTAATCAGGTTGAAGATACTCTGAATACCAGGCAAAGTAACCAGGAACACTGGTCTGACAGTGGAAGTGATGGAAATTATCAGGTGACACGATGACAGCAGAAGCTTCTCAGGTACCTGTAGATGATACGACATTTAATATCTTCATGTACAGCTTTTTTTGGTTGACAATCATAATCCTGGACCAGTCCATTAATAATACTGAGAACCATCACAGACACGACTAACATACACAGACTAAAGACAACATAACGACTCAAAACTGCATTCTATTGTACATGTAAAATAATAAAAAATTTATTTTACATGGGTATTACTTCCCAAACTTTGAAGAAATTAAGATTTTAAGACATTGATTTAATGTTGTTTCACTACTCAGAGTTCAAGCTGATAGCTTAGCTTAACATAACTAGTAGAGATAGTGATACTGTCACAGGGCTAAATAAAATGTATTGAATCTACAAGTTCAACTTGTAATATTTAAAGAATCCGCCACAGATTTGTGCTCTTCTGATTCCATGACTTCTGTCTTTTGTACATTATTGAGCTACTGTAATGACCAAATTTAAACCCTAAAGATGAGTAAAGCATCCATTACCTCATATTATCAAAACAGTTTGATATTTACATAAAAAGATGAACACAGGGACGTACCTTAGCTGTGATGAGTGGGCTGCTGGCCTCGATAGCAGATGTGATGAGGGTGATGAACTGAGTTGAGTTTTGATTGTGGACTTCACTGTAAAACTGTGCGAGCCAGTGAGAGTAGGCCTGTAACGCAGCCAGTGCCTGAGCATGTCTGTGAACAACAAAACAGTGAAAAAGATTCCGCTTTAGACAGAAGAACGAAGATCCCTGAAAATTATTATAAAGGCCAAACATGGGACAGGAAATGTACTCTTCACAAGTTAGTTAAAAACAAACATTTAAATGAACAATGAGAACATTGTGTCAAGTTAATACAGCTCAATCCGCATCAGAAGGTTATTCTTGTCTTAATGAATGACACACAGCCACACTCTAAAAAATACAAGTAAACTAATTAGCCACCTAACTACTATTCCGTAATTCAGGGTTTTTCAACTTGGTGTGGCGTGAGAGATGGTAAAGTGTGCCATGAGAAATTATTCAATTTCACGTAATTGGTCAAAAATACATTTTGAAAACTAATTAATTATTGTCTGTAAATAAGCCGGTGTGCTGCCGTGAGCCCCTCCCCCGTCCCAAAAGCGCATAATCAGCTTCACAGCAGCTCCCGACAGCAGCTGGAAGTCAGAGAAGAGGAGACCTCCACCACTGTGGATGTGTGCAAATAAAGCCATACTTTAACTTGTGATATGCATACAAATGTCATAAAAATACACAATAAAAAACACCATGTGATCGTTATACTTCATTGCTGCACTTTAGGACTGCTCTCACTCGGAGGTAGAATAGATGAGGAGTTTGCCTCTGTGTGAAACACAGCCATAAAAAAATAAAATAATGAAAAAAAACAGTGCACAACTGTCGCACTAGATTTGGTTCATTTTTAAACATCATATCCCTCCATAACTGCCTTTGGATCAACAATGACAATCTTACCGTTTAACAATACGGAACAAAACTTAAAGATATGTATTACATGTCTATTTATTATTATTATTATTAATAATGACAACAATAATAATAACATTTAAATTGAATACATATTATATTAATATAAAAACAATTGTTAATTGCACTTTTTATTCAAAAGAAGAAATATAAAAGAGCATAAAAACAAAAAAGACACTGATAAAAATGACTATATATTGTTAATATAGGCTACAAAGTTTATTTTTTTTATATTTTTGGTTGGTGGTGTGCTTTATGCTGTAGACAATTTGCTAAAGCACTGACACTGAGAGTGCAAGGACAAACATTATGTGTAAGTAAGTAAGTAATGTTTATTTTTATAGCACCTTTCACAGACAGAGGTCACAAGGTGCTTTACATATCATGTGACTCAGGTTTTAACATGTGTATGCCTTTTAGCCACTACTTTTAACATTGTCTTTATTTATTACTTTTCACTTCTATTTGTGACCCCTATTTTTTTTTTTTTTTAGAGTATTTTCATATTTCTGCTGTATGATGATTGATTTTGTTTTATTGATTTCAGTGCAATGACAATAAAGCTATTTATCTATCTATGAACGTGTGATACTTACACGTCAATGAGGTCTGGTTTAAGCACAGAAGGCACAGCAGTCTCCAGGTCATAAAGGCTCGTCTGAGAACCGTAGCAAGTCACTTTGACCAACCTGGGGCAAGAAAACCAACACGCAAGGTTTGGAAAAGTATACCACATGATTCAAAAAAGCACATGTGAGAAAATGTATGTCTAAGGATATTAATGCTCTGTTATTTGTCATTTTAAAACGCACAAGAGTAGATACAGAACAACAACTGGGCACTGACCTCTCCACCACTGCCAGCGCGTCATTGAAACGTGCAGCAAAAACCTCCCCGATAAAATACTCTGCCAGACGCCCAACAGCCTGGAGGAGGGAGCTGAGGTCCCTGAGGGAACAGTGGAGCCGACGACAGTCGTTCTCTGCAGTGATATTGAGCCTCCGAGCTGGATAATAAGCAGAATTTTAATATATAACACATATTGTAGCTGTTACAGAGATAAAGGATGAGCTTAGTTACTGTTGTGAAGTAGTAACAGTTTCTTACTTGTGCCATTAGTGACGATAAACTGCTGCAAACCTAGATAGACGTCCAGATTTTCCTGAAGAACCGGAAACTTAAGAAGGAAAGGGGATTAGGACAAGGCGGTCGACGACTCTGGGCTACATGTTACAATAGTTTCTGGAGTCATACATGATAAAGTCAAACTTTAATCAAAGAATCTACAATATAAACATTGAGTAAGTGCAACATTCAACAACACTCAACATTGTCAGTGCTAAAGTGGGCAAGGCACTTTACCCACATTGCCTCGTATGTAGTGTGTGAGTGGTGGTCGGAGGGGCCGATGACGCACTTTGGCAGCCTCGCTTCCGTCAGTCTGCCCCAGGGCAGCTGTGGCTACAACAGTGGCTTACCACCACTAAGTGTGGAGTGAAAGAATAATCCCTTAATTGTGTAAAGCGACTTTGAGTGTCCAAAAAAACTCTATATAAAAATGATACATTATTATTATTATTATTATTATGCCCCCACTATGACTACATACTTCCAAAGGGCACTATACTAGTTATATAAATTATCTTTTGAAAGAGCTTGCAATTAAAATTCACTCCAGGTATCCTTTAAGAAATGTTTACATTTCTGAGAATGACAGCGCAACACAGGCTAAACAACACAGTAAACCAATCAATGACCAAATAACCTATGGTGTTTATATCTTAAATCTTTAAGTATATAAAGAAATTTAAATGTAATGTTGTCAACACCAAATACGCAGTTAATAGCATCTCTGTAACCATCTCTTACCAATGTAGAGAACGCATGGGATGGAAGCAGCTCCATCACCTTGGCAACCACCTCCAAACTCTGACGTAGGTACCTTTGCCACTCAGTCTGTTGCTATAGTAACCAAATAAACAACAGACACATACAAGCCTTGAACAATGAGTCGAGGACATAAGGTGTGCAGAAGATGCAAAAGATCACCGTGAGTGTAAAAATAACGCTTACATCATCGTCCAGAGTCTCATCGTCTAGTTCCTCTAACTGGGTTTGATTGTATCTGAACTGAATGCGATTCAGAACTTCCCTCAAGAGAAGAACTAAGGCGTCTTTGTACCTGCACAAGAATTACATTTATCACATCGTATTCAAGTGAATTTACCTCATTTCAAATGTTTGTGGTGAAAACAACATGCATGACTTGCCTATTGAGAACACTATCTCTGTCTGGTAATCTGCTTTTGATTTTGGTAGTGAGAAAATCTAAAAATACACTCCAAATGTCCAAACAGGCAAAATAACCTTCGTGGGTTGGCTTAAAGACACACAAATACAAGTTAGTTCAAAAATCTGCATTATTTGGTCACTGCACAGAACAAAATACTGTCCTGGGCCTATATGTTTATTCTTACCTGGTTGAATGTATATTTAAAAAGCAGGGCAAGGAACTCGACTATTGGAAACTGGGGGCTGGACTCAATCCGTCTTAAGTGAACGCTGACAAACAGGCGCAGAAAATCGGTGAACTTTTCCAAGTAGCTGCAAAAACCAGAGAGGCTATTAGTGCAAAGATGTTGATTCCCACAAGTGATGCACAGCATGTCGAGATCCTTCACTAAATCTATGTCTGTAAATCAATGCACTATGGACCACAATGGTGTTATATAAACTGGGGGGTATACCTCTTAAGGTGCATTTACACCTAACACAATTTCAGCGACTAAAGTTGCTTAAATTGCCCGTGATGAGTCCCTTGAACATAGCTGTGCTTTTTGCTTGCTTTAACGGCAGCATGTACTTACGGATTAAATGCTCAACTTGCAGAGTTACTAAAGGATGAGTTCACTCAATATTCTTTAAAATGATTTAAAAGGCTAAAAACGTACAGCTGTAGAAGAAGCACACAGGCCTCTCAGTGCAGCCTCCGGCTCTGCAGACCCTTCACCGACTTGGGGAGTGACTCGGGGAGAAACAAATTGCCGAATTGGATGTCGTGATACCATGTCACTCGAAGTTGCTTTAAAATGTTCAACTTTGAGAGAATTGTCACGCAATCTCAGTCGCATTGCTGAAATCACGCGAGTCTTTAACGTGCTTGACGTTCACATTACACTTCATTTACATTGATTTTAAATGTAATTTAGTCACCAGAGTCGCATTTGGAGTGAATGCACCTTTAAAGTGTAAGTAAACCTAAAACCTGCTGAATACATATGTGATTAGGTATGAAGGAATGCAGTTTATTGATCCTAGTCACAATCTTCACATGTTATTCTAAGTATTTAAATTTAACGTTTTTAGTTGTAAAATGTCAGAGTGACTGCCCTCTATGGGTTAAACGAAGGCTGTGGCAATTTAATTATTGACTGAGATTAAATCAGCGACGTCACTAACATCACTGTTGGTCCCACCCCTTTTATAAAAGATGGGAGGAGGGACTGGTTTGCTCCTCGGAGCCAACAGTGAGCATTGATTGACAGCTCCATGTGTAACTGTGCAGCGCTGTGGGGGCGGGACAGTTGTGAATGGGCATGTCTTGACTGTTCTAGGAGCAATGCCCATAATCAAGGCATTTTTTAAATTTCTCACTAGTGACAGATCAGCAAAAACCTGGGGGTGTACTTACACTTTAAGGGGGCAAGGGATTACATGGTCTACAATCACTGTAACCAGATAGATCAGAACCTACCTCTCGTCTAGTTCCTGTAAGCGGCCCTTAACTGTATGAGCATTATTCTCCCTCGTCAGCCTTTGCAGAAGAAAGAAGGTCTGCTGGAACATTCGCAGTAGGTATTCTTCAAAATCCACTGGCACGCAGTTCTTTGACACAAGTTCATTGATGCAGGTCATAGCAAGCACACCAAGCCGAGCGCGGTCCACTTTACTGCTCTCACTCTGCTGTGCAGTTCGTGGTCCTCCATTTGATGTTGGCGGTATGGAGCCAGCATTGAGCTGTCCGTTAGAAGTAGAGGAGTTGGAGGAAATAAAGGGTCCAGTCTTGGCTTTCGACCGCAAATCACAACCGAAACGTGCAAAATGAAAGATGGACGCCAGAAGGGTGGGTGTAATACTAGTGGACAGAGGGATCCAGCTGAACAGGTGAGCCAAACACTCCAGAACCAGACAGCAGAGATGGTGACTGTCATTGTCCAGTGCTGCCATGGGCTGACAGAGCAGCTTGGAATACTGGCTGCCCTGGAACAAGCTGCCCAACAACTCCACTGGTAGGAAAAACAAACACAAAACAGAAACATCAACAAACTGTTAGAAAAAAGCTAAACAAGAACACATCAGCCATATAAGGCAGCCACAGCTGGCAGAAAATGCTGTACACAATAAATACAAACAACAGCAAAACATCAAAATGAACTAAGTAAAACAAGAATAAAACTGACGTAACTAGAATATGGCCCGCGTTGCACTGCATTAGCTAGCATTAGCATTATTATTAACCTAGCGTTAGCATTAGCCTAACAATAACATTAACCTAACATTGCACTTGCCTAACATTAGCATTAGCCCAAAGTTAACATTAACGCTTGCCTGGCATCAGCATTAACCTAGCTTTAGCATTAATCTAACTTCAGCATTAGCCTAGAGTCAGCATTAACATTAACCCAGCGTTAGCACTAACCTAGCATTAGATGAAAATTAGCAATAAGGTTGAAAAGGTTTAACTGAGTTGAAAAAGTTGAAATGGGTTAAAAAAGTAGAAAAAGGTTAAAATGGGTTGAAATGAGTTGAAAAAGTTTAAAAAAGTTTAAATGAGTTGAAGGCACGAGCTGAACATGTTAAAGGTTGAATGGTCAGAATTGTTTGAAGAATGGCCGGGGATAAAGGGCTTGAAATTACCAATAGAAATTAATGGGAAGGAAAAAAAAATGTGATAAGTCAAAAAGTTTAAAAGTAACTTATTATAAAAGTAATAACATAAATATCGGGAACTTTCTGAATGTTTTGATAGCTTATTTGTCAAAATCTGACAAATGGTGTAGGAGGAGTTAACGCAGACGGAAGAAAAAACGTTTTTTAAGAATGAACAGCGATGGTGCATTTCAAACAAATACGAGCACTGGTTATCCAGATTAGGTGATCCTGATGAGTTTCTACCCATATCAGATTGATCCAATTCGATAATGCTCAAAAGTAAAATGGATTACGTGATCATCAGCAAAAAAATAAATAAAAGGATGACCAAAATCGGATTATTGATCTGGACTAAATCTTTTGGAAAAACTGGACCCAGAAGATAATATTGAGTATTGATATGAAACTTACTACTTTCCCTTGAGGTGGGTGATGGAGGAGGGGTAGAGGCGATGACACTATGCTTGTCCCAGTAAGTCTCCAAAATACCTGGAATACAAATTAATATTCAGACTAAATTACTAAAATTTCCAACACTTTTACATATCTAACACTTATTTGCCTATCAGTTTAAAAACCTGATTGGATTTGGAGGAGCAGCCTTTTGTGATGAAGCAAGTCCACACATGTATACAAATAAGAAAAAGAATTCTCGCCTACACCACTACGCTTCTTACCTGCCCATTGCCCAAGTATAATTTCTAAACCTATAATTTAGCAATTACTGCGAGAAATATTCATTGAAATCCAGATACAAGTCTATTCCATTTATAACTGGAAAGTAAAAGTATGCTCCACCCCAGTGATGAATAAAATAACATCTCCTATGAGAACTTTAGGAAGACTGCAGGGCTTT
Organism: Gouania willdenowi; assembly: GCF_900634775.1. NCBI lineage: Eukaryota > Metazoa > Chordata > Actinopteri > Blenniiformes > Gobiesocidae > Gouania > Gouania willdenowi. Next base: position 9,890,525 of record NC_041051.1, on the reverse strand, counting down.
GAACAGGATGAACAGTTAATAAAAATGAAGAGGGGATTCAGACAAAAAGGATCTTTGATGACTGTGCAGCTTGTCTCTAAATCACGCTCACTCTCTCTTATCACCAGTCTCTGCTTAGGATGCCTGCAGCGTCATGGGTTACATGCAGAAAGGGGATTTTTCTCACCTGTCAGGAGTCCGAGTACCGCTGGTACCTGCTCTAACAACAGCTTACGCAGCTCATCTTTCCTGGCAACACTCAGGTCTTCACGAGGACATGCCAGCTCCTCTGATGTGGTTTTTAACATCACCAAACCCAGTGGAGCCAGAGCTGGTGACTGGATCAACTGGAAGTTAAAGATTAACAAGACAACAGCTCAGCTTGACTTAAAATCTCAGGTTTTTTTGCCCCCTTTAATATCAAGGGTTCCTACAGCTTCACAGTAAACATAAACATCAATTACTAATAGTGTGCTGAAATATCGAGACGTCGACGATATATCGCAGTTTCATCTAGCGGTACGTTATCGATATTTATAAATTTTTTTTAATTATTTTTCCCCCTTATTATTACACAAGTTAAGTATAAGGCCCTATGAAATCCACGTTAACAGAATTGCAGAAGTAATTAAATGGACAGAATCGGCATGAAATGCGTCATCGTGAGGCAAGGAACGTTTTTTTTTAATGGGGAAATGTTTCTGGGGAGCGCCTTCCGGGGTGCACTGCCAAAAAACTATGCAAATCATCACTGACTCCTAAATACAGAGGCGGCCAGTGCCTGCTTAACTTTGCTGTGCCTGTGAAACTCCACTTCACATGCTCAGTGTGTGTTAACAACATCTCATCAGAGCTACAGAAAATCCGTGGGAAAAGTTGCGTGTTGCTGTGGACGAAACCATTGATACCAGGGTAATGCACTGACTGAAATGCTTATTTTTCATATGCAGTAAAATTGTCCAGTTTTCATAAATTGATGCATCCATGTTTACAGAGAAGTTGAAAAAACTAGAACTGAAATTAGTATTTTCTGCATTAATTTTGTTTTTAATGACTTAAAGTTAATTTGCACAAACATCATTAACAATATTTTGGTGAAGTATCATTTTGTATCAGTCATCCCTTAACGACTTAAACATAACACAAGGACATTGAACTAGTTGTGGGTCAGTGTGCAGTACACACTTTGTTTTATTTGGCTGTTATTCATGTGAAATTGATTGACAATGTTCTGTAATTCCTGTGAAATGGATTCAGTGCAGTAAATAAATTCTGAATTTCTTCAATGACACAGATATCGTAATGTATCGTGGACGAATTTTCCAGTGATATATCAATTATCGCAGTATCGTGATAATATCGTTATTGTGGGCAAAAATATTGCAACATATCATATTGTGAGGTACCTGGAGATACCCAGCCCTATCAATTACATAGGGATAGTGTAATTTTTCCCTAGTGTCTAGTGCAGATGTGCAACTGGCGGCCCCCAAAGTAAACACAAAAATACTCAAAATGACAGTAAAATACACAAAAAAAAAAAAAAAAAAAAAAAAAAAAAAAAAAAAAAAACCTGACTCAAATAATCAAAATCACTCCCAAAACACCAGAGAACTACAAGAACAGGAACAAATCTTTAAAACAAAAACACTTTTAACTTTTAAGACTTTTTAAAGGATCCGCGGGAACCCTGATATCAACGTTTCCTGCTCAGGCCCAAACTCCACGTCATGTGATTGCGTAACATCAATGTTTGATAAGAAACAATGACCTAATCCTAGCATACCTGCAGAGTGGTTGTAAAAAAATCATGGTAAAACATTGGCCAATCTTGGCGGCCAATGTCTACGATGACTTTACAGAGCTTGTTCCTAATGAAGTAGGGCACAGATTTGTGCTGAGCGAGCAGTAGTTTGGGCAAACAGCTGCGGATCTCCATCTTGTCTTGTGAAGCAACACCGATCCAGAGCTTGTTCACCAGGTTCTGAACGCAGATGTTAAAGAAAAAAAGCATTTTAGTGAAATGTTAGGCCATTAGCCTAAAAGATTATAAACATTATAAACGGGCGTAATACACATTAAGATACAAGGGTTCAGTTAAATGAAGAAACAGGAAAACCAGATAGATTATCATGACATGTCCTGTGTTGAAACAAAACACTATGACATGTGTCAAACTCAAGGCACGGGGGCCAAATGCGGCCATTTAAAGTTGTGGTTCTCAAAAGTTCTTGCCTCAAGTACCCCCTCTCTCTTTTTTTTTTAAATTCTGTTTAAGTTAATTCCAGTTCTGCACATGTGCGACTTGCGGCGATGACACGCTGGGTGACAACATAATCCAACATGGCAGCCTGTAGTAGAGCAGACACTATTGAATAAGAGCCTTAAAAGACATGGATAAAATGAAAAAAGGGGATGGACTGAAGCATAAACACAAGGACATTAACACGAACACATGGACTTATCACACACAAAGATCAGCAAACGGAACAAGCTTCATCGGACGGGTGAAGCCCGTTCACCCGGAGACGGAGTAAATGCGTCCCCGTACTGCTGCACAGGCTGTAATATCCCCAAGTTTATCATTGTAACGGTTGTTAGAGCTACTATCAGCCTTCCCAACCCCCAGAGCTAAAGCGGATTTAACTAAAGCCAAATAAACTGGTTTTCCACGTAAACCTCAGTTCGGGAATTACTAATTCCATGTAAACACAAAGCAGAACTCCGAATTCCAAATGATTTAATTCGAAATACCTAATTCCGAATTAAAAGATATCATGTAACCGTGGCCATTGTAAATTGTATTTATGATGGAAGTGCAAACTAGCGCACAATAATGATTAAATTAGGAATTTTGCACCTAAAATCTGTGACCCATTTAAGATAAACTGCTCCGTATTTGGCCCCTGAACTAAAATGAGACCCCTGCACAACGACATCATTTATTTTCGAAGTGTCAAAAACTCTTTGATCCAAATTGTGAATTGAAGACAAAAAAAAAGACTCACTTCGAACACGGTGAGACTGTACATCATTACATACTCATTACGAGTATTGGAGAGGAAGAACAAACAGTGGCGCCATGCTCCAGTCTGCTGTGCAAAGTTATTCAGCAGCTCTTCTGCAGAAAGAGGAAGTAAGTGTGATCAGAGAGTCAAGTCAAAGAGCTGTGGCTAGAAGAGAAATTTGGTAATGCGTCACAACACAGGAAGCATACTAAGTAGGCAGATTGACACTAATTTTACAGAGAAACCAAGATATTTAAAAACAGTATATACAGTACATAAACATTACATCATTTATTTCTGTGTATGAGCTTTCCATGTGGATATATACTTATATTTGTTACATCAGGGTCTTACATCAATTTAGTTACATACGTGTAATCAAAACAAACTTACCTATTTCCTTTTTTCGCTCATTTGTTGTGCAACTGTGAAAGAACTCGGTCATTAGGGTTTCTAATGCACGTAATGAGGCCTCCTCTGAAGCCTGGTGAAGAAGGAAAAGTTAAAGATGAGTCAAAAATCATTAGGTTTGTTAAAAAAAAAAATTAAAAAAAAGAGAGATGTCACTGACTATGTACGGTAATGAAGAACATGCTCTTTTTAATAAATTTCTTCAAAATGTACTGTTCGGAAAAAATAAACAGGCAAAGACCTAAAACGTTTTTTTTTTTTTTTTTTTTTAAATGTCACTCACTGAAGGTCAGAGGCCATTATCAGTCCTGTTTGGAGCTGTTACAGTAAATAATGTCTCCTTGCTTTGAAGATCTAACAATCAAGGTCACCATGTTACGGTAATGTACATGTCACGCTGAGAAGAAAACTGTAGGTGCTGAGGCATTGGAGATGCGCGACACAGACGAGATGCCTCAGAGGAAAACTGACAGCAGTCGAAACATGTCAGGAGATCAAAGTAAAATTCAATGAGAATTTCCTGAAAAAAATGTCTGAAGAAATGAAACCGTATCACACTAATTTTAAAAAAGGGATGAATCAGAGGTGATATTTTGTGTTAAATGCAGGGGTTTTTAAATTTATATAGCGCTTTATCCCCACACTGAAGCAGCCTCAAAGCGCTTTACATATCAGCTCATTCACCCAATCACTCTCACATTCACACACCAGTGGGACAGGACTGCCATGTAAGGCGCTAGTCGACCACTGGGAGCAACTTAGGGTTCAGTGTCTTGCCCAAGGACACTTCGACACATAGTCAGGTACTGGGATCGAAACCCCAACCTCTCGATCAGAAGACGACCCTCTACCACCTGAGCCACGGTCGCCCGTGTTCTGTTAAAGTGTTCTTCAAATGTGGGGCTCTTCTATACAAAACATGGGCGACCAGTGTGTGTGTGTGTGTATATATATATATAGATATCTGTTAGGATTAAGGTTCACATATGCAAGATTAACTTACCTTTTTTAAATTATTTAGATAAAAAAAGACTGTCTTACTTTCCCCAATATTGGTAAAATTAATAGAACATATTTAAATCACCACCTTACAACATTAAAGGGAGTTTTTACACCAACAATGCACTGCTTGAGAATGTTATTGATGTGTCCAATTCAAAATAAGTTGCACTAATAAAAAAATCATTGGGTTATATCAGGTTTTCAGAAGTTATACATCATCCAAAATGGACAGAAGCCCCTAATGTGTCTCACATGCACAGATGTAGATACAAAAAGAAATAAATGCACAATTAAAGATGTCTGATCATGTTTTAGCACTATCTCACGTAGATCTGACTTTCTGTTCCGTGTCTAAATAAAAAAAAAAAAACCACAATCTGTCTTTATTGCGTGGATGAAGTATGGCCTTTGCTTAGCAAACAGCAAATGGGGGATTTTAAAAGGGCAGGAAGGCAGGACTGAATTCCTCAAATGAGCCACAACTTGCAAAGACTTCACACAGCAAGAAGGAAAACATTCAGTCTGCAAGATGGGCGTCCTGCACTGTGAAATGGCACAGTGAGCTGTCACATCCTTCTGATTCCCGTCCTCATACTGTTACATGACAGCACATATGTTTAAACATTTACAGCCATTATTGACAATTCTTTCATCTTTAAAAAGGACAACATATGACTAAAGAATGCATTGGAAGTTCACACTGACATACGTATTCAGTTAATTTTTGTGTGTGTGTGTGTGGTTATAAACGTACCATTTTTGGGTGGCTCAGATGCGTTCTTCTCTTCACTTGGTGCCTGGTTATATTCAGTTAAAAGCCAGCATGTGTTCCCTTGCTATAGTTGAGTGCTAACATTAGCTCAGGTGCTGCTGGCTAACGTAACGACAGAAGGCTCGCCATGGTCTGCTGCTCTGTTTGCTCACTACACTGCTCACAGCTGGATATAAACAATGGTTGGCAGTGTTTACACCAACAAGACGAATAAACAGCCGGTGGTGAGGCGCATGTTGTCGAGGCCAGAACACCCGGTGGCTAACGGTGCAGTTTGTGGCTAAGCAGTTAGCATCTATGGAGAGATGAACACATCCTCTTCGTTAGCTGTGACTCACAGACATGCCTCCAACAGCGGTATAAACAAGCTTCTCTTTCCGCCTTGCACATTAAAAGCATGCTACCACGACACGTTAGCAACCCGTGATACTCCCGTCATGTCACTTTAAGAATATAAAAACCATGGTGGCTAGTTTCTTTGGTGCGCCTCTGAGTGTTTAGGGCGGCGCAGGAACAGCTAGCAGCACTTTACAGGCTCCACTCCGCAACTTCCGCTTCAGCTCTGAGCGCGCGCCCAATCAGGTGCTGCGATAAAATAAGGACACACTTGTATCAAAAGTATTCACACGTGTTTTTGAAAAAACGCGGACATACAGAGGTGTAAAGAGTACTAATATATCCGACTCAAGTAGAAGTACTGTTACTTGATCAAAATTGTACTCAGTACAAGTACAATTAATGAAAAATACTCAAGTACAAGTAAAAATTAGCTCAATTAAATAGTACTCAAAGTAAAAGTTACTAGTTACAGTACTCTCCCCCCCCCCACCCCCCATGTTTATTTTTGCTACTAAATCTTGGCACCAGGGCCGGCTTTAGGTCATTCGGTGCCCCAGGCAAGAGTGGACTTTGCTATTTCAGCGACAAATAACAATCCATGGAGAAAAAAAAAAAAAAAAAAAACCTGTTTGAAATAATAGAATAATACAATATAACTCCTACAGGTATAGTGCAAATGTTCTGAGGGAACAACAACAACAATGGTGCAAAATCCAAAAGCTATGCAAAACAGTGGAATCAAAAGTAAAAATAAAAGTTTCAGTGCAAGAAAATGTCCACTTTCCTGTTTAGTTTGACAAGTCAGTAACAAAAATCTTAAAACCAAACAACACAATATAATTATACAGAATAGAACAATTATTAAAATAAATTAAATATAAGTATGCATTAATAAGGGCAGATCAGCAGGTATAGTTACGGATTTTTAATATTAATATTTCAGAAAGCATGTGGATTGATTGTTAAGGGTGTGTTTCACGTTTATTATACCTTTATAAATTTGGTCTTAGGTGGCCACCTTGGTTGCCTAGCGGAAAGGCCGGCCCTGCTTGCCACGGTTCCCTTGCATACAGTAAACATGTCATGTATAAACTTAAAAATTAAGAGACCAATGGGTGGGTAACCAAGGAGTAGTCATTTGAAAAATGGGGTCCCCATGACACGTACGGGGTAATGGGCCCCATCTGGTATGTGCCAATGATTGGGTACCACCAACCGTCGTATTATTTGACTCTTTCTTTTGGGATGATCATCTGACCAGAAATGCTAAAAAGATATAGAAATGAATTTAATCTGGGGCACTAAATACTGTTTAATTCCATTATTTACACAATGAGATTCTTTAAAATGTGTGCTATCACTCATTCATTCCATCATTATGCTCTATAGTTGTTTTTCACAGTATTCTGAGGAAAATGTTGTAGTCGGACAAAGAAGGGACTTAGATTCAGAAATAAGAGAAATGGGTTACTTGGGCCAAACAAGTTTGAGAACCATTGATTTAGACAACACAAAATGTCACTAAAACTGTGAGAACTTTTATTTAAATCAACATTTAATGACAAATATGTGAAGATTTAAAAACAAAAAAAATATATGAACATTTTAAAACCTGTTTCTGAGAAACACTTTGCTGGTGAAGGCAGTCATAAATTAATGGGACAGAACATAAAGAAATTCTAAAATATTGAGGTAGCTGGAGTACCCCGAGAAAACATGCAATCTTTGCACATTAACTGGAGAGAACAGCAGCGTCCATGTCAATTGATAAAGAAACATTTTCCTACAAAAAAGTATTGTTTCCATCTTATTTTTCCTCCTGTTCTTGCTTGTGTTTGTGAACTTTCATGTTGTAAGCCCACGCTCTGTCCACACCGTGTCCCTCAACTCTGCAGGGTTTCCAGTCTGGGAAAGGAAAACGACCAGCAACAACCAGAGCATCATCAGGAAGCTCGGCTTGGAGCTTTTCCTGCAGCAACAAAAGCTGGGAAACAAGCGCACAAAATGATTCATATAATATGTTAAGGTTTCACTTATTCAAACTACTTTTTTCAGGAAATTTCCTTTGATTTCCTGACACATTTCGGCTGTCAACTGTCAGTGTTCCTCAGAGGCATCTGCTGCTCGCTTTGATGTGTCCTTATGAGTTCTTTCGTAAAAATGTTCTGTGATCCCTGTTGATGTTAAAGCTCCGCCTCCTGGTTTCGACAGCTGGCTCAAAGAAGCCAATCGACAGGAAGGCATGGCCAGCCATACATTACTGTCATGTTGACCACACCCAGAAAGAATTCATAACAACTAGGGGTGTGCATTACCATGAATCTGACAATACGATTCACGATTTGCATGTCACGATACGATATATCCCGATACTAAACAATACGATATACATCGTGATATCAATAATTACAAATGTCACCTTTCCAAGTACAAAATAGTATGAAATACAATTTATTTATTTATTTTTTTAATTGTGAGAACAAGTAAACAGTAATTCCAGTACCAATATAAAAAACAAGTGGAACTAGAATTTGAAATGATCAAAGTGTCAAATTATATTTTTCAAAAACAGTTTAACTTTTGCTTCCACAACAGATTCTGATTCTGTTAAGTTGTTAAATCCTTAAAAAACTAACCACATACATCTAAAGAAGTGCCCAGTATGTTTTATGAAAATAAATAAATCCATTTATTTTGTTAAAAACATGATTAAAAAAATCCATTTGAAAATTTTTGGAATCGATACAATAATCACACAGTGAAACATTTTCCTACACCCTTAATAAGGACACATCAAAGCGATCATCAGACGCCTCTGAGGAAAACTGACAGTTGGCAGTGGAAACATGTCAGGGGATCAGAGTAAATTTCCTGACAAAAGTTGTCTGAATAAATGAAACCGTAACATATTGATGAATAAAAAAGAGGACAAAATGAACTTTCTGGAATTTGAAAAGGATAAAAATCTACTGCAGCGTCTACTCCTGCTCATGGATCTAAATGCAAGTGACCTGGTGTATACAGTATATATGTACATATACAGTATGTGGATGCATGTTAACTATTAAAAAAGAGGCCAGATGTTAATCTCCATATAAATATCAAACTTGCAAAGGTTAGGATGAAAAATCAATAAAACATCGTTCTGAATGGAAAAAACAAAAACATTCCTATTTTTAAGCGCTTTGATAAATACAAAAATGTTTAAACAGTTTGCCAACACAATATGAAAATCATTTTTTTCAATTCAACTGATATTTACAGAGTTTAGGAATAAACAAAAAAAAAAAAACATCTTAAAAATAAATGTATTTAATTTCCACATTTTTACAATCCATGTTAGCTACTCACCACACTGGGAGCCAGGAACACTGTGATATTCTTACACTGTGACAGATCAACCTGTGATGATACACAAAGTGATTAAAGTTGATGACTTCACTGGTAAATCTGTTTCAAGACCACGCTGACAAAAGTACAAGGTTTAAAACCCCAGCCAGTTTATTACTATGATAATCAAAGGTTAGTTTGAGGTGTATGTTGAGCAAAATATTTACTAAGTGTAACATGTCTTATCCTGGAGGGGGAAAAATTGGTATATTTTGTTTGTTTGTTTATTTATTTGAGCAACATAAAAAAACACATTTTATGTACAATATATATTCACAAAGTGCTCAAAAGGAGTAGTCAGAAGTTCAATGAACTTATAGGTGCCTACCCCTCCTTCACAAAATAACATTTTAAACTTCACATTTGGTTTTTCATCATGTAATAATACTATACAAACATATACAGTGCATTTACATACTTTTTTTTTTTATCATTTATGTTTATTTGTAACAATAATAATGGAAAAAAAAAAACCCAGAATATTTTCTTTTTATCGTTTATGGTCGTTTGTAACAAAAGGAAATAAATAAACCAGAATCTTCAGTTTTTTATATTATTTTCATGAATAAAGTAAGTAAAAGTGGTCCTGAAATTTCCATTCTATCTTTATTTAGTCCAGTAGTTGTAAATAAATATCATAAAGTGGTGATTTCCAAGGAAATTGATATGGTGAAAATATTCTAGTTTTCACACAATCAAAAAATGCCATTTTTGTTCCTCTCTCCTGCATCTCCATGTGTCAAGGTGACTTTGTTTCTTTGTTTTCACCAGGAAAGCCTCAAATACCCCAGAAAAGTGTGGACCATGGACCAAGTTTACAGTTTCATTTTTTTTTCTTCTAAGAATGTTGTTCTTACATTCCTAATTTGTCAGTTATTATGGTAGTTTTTTTTAATTTAATTTTGGTTCAGCATGGCATAGTTGAAAATAATAGAACACAACTCTAATTTGTCATGTATTGTAATATTTTGAAGATTATTTATTATTATTATTGGGTAAAATTCACCTGTCGTTCCTGATGGTGTTACTAATTCTAGCAATAGTGTTCTAGGGCTAATGAGGCACTCTATCTATCTATCTATCTATCTATCTATAAAGCAAGGAATCTCTGTCTGTGTGTGTTCCTCAAATATCTCTGTGAATCAGGATCAGACTGACCTGAGACTTTCAACATGGCTGCTGCTTGGTTCAACGGTGTGCAACGTCGGATTTGTTTGGACTGCAATGATACCGTTCATAAATTATTTCATAAAATTGTCTTAAATGCAGCTTTGCAGAACAGCTCGATGTTGAGAGGTGGTCCTGGTAACTCAGGATAAGTTAGAACAGCTCGATGTTGACAGGTAGTCCTGGTAACTCAGGATAAGTTAGAACAGCTCAATGTGGACAGGTAAAATAGGAAAAAAAAAAAGTTCTTGTTGTTCTCACTGCTGTAAATTAACTGCATATGTACAAGAACATGACAAATTTAGTGTCTCATGAGACAGAAAAAGTGTAACCTTCCAAAGATCTTCTCGCCGATACAGCACTTTTTCATGATGGCCACCTCGCCATGCATGATAACGAGCCAACTGAACGAGCCAGGGGTTGAGCTCATAGCCAACAGCTGGACTGAAGCCGTGTTGATGAGCTTCCAACACCTAACGAATCAAAGTTAAAGTGGAGAAAGAACAGTTAATATTTAACATACAAGACAAGCAAAGATGACTTGTTCACACATACAATACGACCATCACCAGATCCCAAATCCACGAGGGCTCCACTTCGCCCCCTCAGCAGTGTCATCACATTTTGAACCTGGCCTTTGCTGGCAGGAATGTAAGGGACCTGGGACACATGTTGGGAGTGACGTTAATCAAGTTTTCATGGGGTTGTAGATGTCTGACAGTGAAAAGGTGAACATTGCTAAAGAGAAAGTGGACAAGACCTGTAGCTTTAAGGGCACCTTTCTGAAACCTGGCTGTAAGATTCCAGCCCACATTGCATAGATGGCGAGCCCAGTGCCAGCAGCTATCTGAGCAACATCCCATAATCCAAGCTCTTTGCTTCTGAGTTTAGCAAAAACCTCATCCGGTAAGTCATCATCCATCCCTGCACAGACTGGTTCAAACAGAACAATTAAGCACTTATATACTAAAACAAGCATCCTAGGGGTGTCCCTATACAACTTTTACACTTCCGATATGATGCCGATATTGCAGCCTTGAGTATTTTGTCGATACCTTCTAGGGGTGTCCCAATACAACTTTTACACTTCCGATACAATACCGATATTGCACCTGTAGTGCCATTGCGTACCCCTAGGGGCACACGTACCACCATTTGGAAAAAATTGTAATAGAAAATATGCTAAAATCTTCAATATTTATTTTATTATGTGTAGATATGCAGATAGAGAGTATTCCTTAAATAGTCACTGTTTTTTTTTTTTCTCTCTTTGATGCAACCAATAGATTTTAGACAGTTTTATAATGTATTACATTTAGGACTTTTAGGATAAAGTGAATACAAAATGAAAAAAAAAAAAAATATTAGGACTGCATCTTGATATTCTAAAACTGATAAACACATGTCACATGTATCTAAAAGATAAATGCATTGCATTACTTGTCAGCTCAATCATTTATCTCATACATTAACATCAAATTAAGATGACTTTTCTTTGTTATAATCTTTTATTAATCGTTTCCTCCATTCATCTTTGCTTAATGTTTAATTTACCCTTTCCTTTCAAATTAAACTCCCTGGTTTGAAAAACAATTCTATGTATTATACATCTTATTTTATATATTTATTAAACATTTCATATAGTGAATAATGACATTCAGCAGTTAATACGTGTACATTCTAATGCTGGAATCCTACAATGCTTTACATGCATTACATTGCACACTTAATCGGGTTTTTAGGGTTTAAACTAGTTTATGCCACAACGTTTAATTGAAAGTAAATAAAGACACAGTAAAACTAAATTATTGTTGATGTTAAAATGTTATTGAAGAGCTAAACCCACTACGTGTTGTTATTGAGTTACAACGCACTGACCTCCAGTTCCACCCGGACGCTATAGCATGATGCACCGTCCATCCTCCAAATGAGCCGCACCTCCCCATGTTTACGTTGGTTCCGGGTCCATTTTAAACCAGTAAAATAATCAACACGCACGATGTCACGTATCCACAAAAAAAACTAAAACAAACAAACAAAAAAAAAAAACCTACTTTAACACAACAATGTGAGGCTTAATAATATTTTTAATTAAAACGTATCTGCCTGTTTCTAGTGTCTGTGATATTACATCTGGATATAATGCTCAGTTTTACTGAGCTTGTATTGACAATAGTCTTTTAATCTGTGTTGGAATTGTTCCGCAACAATCCTTCAGGTTTCTTTGAATAAATTCATTTTAGTTCATGGACCAAATAAGGAGCAGTTTGATCTCAAAAGGGCCACGGAAATAATGTGGGAAAACAAGTGATTTCAACATTATTGTGCCCTAGTGTGCACCTGTACATATACATAAAATACAAAATATACAAGAAACCAACAATAAGCAACAAGGGACATATATCAGTCTTCACTTTAAATTCACTAGATTTGTGAATAATTTCTGTTCAATTGAGGAAAATATTATGTAATAGTTTGAGGAAAATTAAAAGATTTTGTCAGTATTTTGTGTGTGTGTGTTTTTTTTTTTTTCCCCCAACAGTATAACATTAAAAATGCTCGGGGAAAACTGTGAGCCCCTGCAAATATTGTTGAGTTTTATTTACACAATGATTCATGTTTTCACTTTTCTCTGTAATTTGTATTTTCTGCTGTGGGCCCAATTGGATGGCCCCCGGGCCTTGATTTTAACACATCAGAATCACATGTTATGGTTCAGAAAACGAGAGTTCTGCTGGGGGGGGGGGTGAAGGACAGGGACTCTGATCTGTAAACATCTTGGTGAGATTGAACACATACTTGAGCTGGCGTCTTGGTGAAGGCCAATCGGTGATAATGAAATGTATTTGTTGCAGGCTTGCACTCTTTCCAGTATCCTTGAAAGTCTCTGGTCACAGTAATCCAATATTGTGGGATAAACTGGCCAAGACATCCTCTCCATTCTTTCCAAGATCGATTCAACTGAATGCAAGCGTTCCAAAGGAGCATCTTGCTTACTTTTGAGTTCATTCATCATTGTCAGAGTTCAGTGCTCTGCCCAAACCTTCAGTGATGAGTGGCAGCCTTCCCAATATGGCTGCCAACATAATACAGACTTTACGATAGATCAGATAGCCGCCGGCTCCAATCAGCAGCATTCCTGCCACCATGAATCCAATCATGTAGATATCCTCGACCTCCTCAACTGAAAGTAAAGACAGAAACGACCTTCCAGGAATCCATCGTGTATCCGACTGGATATGTTCCATCAGGGCACGCAGGATAACCTCGGTCTGATCTTTTTGTTGAAAAAAATCTGATCAATAGCATTCAGTGACCAGCTGACCATTTCCATAGTTTCAGTTTTGGATGAATACGGAGAGTCTCCTAATTGCAGCAGACAAAAACAAGCAGGCAGCTGGCAGCACGGGCCGATAGGGAGGAGAGCGGGAGAAGAAAAAAATGCGACCGGCTTCGTCAAGTTGCAGAATAGTATGTGGGATAAAGAATAACTGAATAGTTTTCCTGCCAGATTATACAAGGTCAGATCCAGCGAAAAAAGGAGCTAGCTTGAGTATTACTCATGAACTCTTGATTACTGAATTTAGGAAGTTTGCGGCAATTAATATATATTTTTATGACATAAAAGGAAAGTTTTTTTTTTTTTAAACATTTTTTGAGGAAACCTTGCGTAAGACTGCAAATTAAAGAGTTTGCTACTTCCTGCTTCATCAAAATCCAAAGACAATGGCTAATAAATACAACTTAATAATCACTATGCAAAAGTCCTGTTTGACAAAACTTTTATTAGAAATAAGCATACATAAGAATTTAGATTTTTTTTTTTACAGATTACAAACAAACACATAAAAACATGTGATATCAAAAGCTACATCCTTGTCTCGTTCAGTCGCTGTCTCCATCGTCACTGATGATCCCCCTCAGGTTGTCCCATTCTGTCACTCTCCTGCGTCGTCTGGTACCGTTGTCTTCCTGATCGCTGTCAGAACCAGAGTTCATAGCACGCTGATATGTAGAGGGCAGAGGGTCGGCCTGTTTCTGCCAAGCTCCGCCTCGTTTAGGCCGTCCTGGTGGAGCAGTAATCACAGATCATGCATCTGATACTTGCGTTTACACACATACAGTACAAACATAAATACATATAAACTCACATAGGCAAGTTACTCAGTGTGAACACAGGGAGATACAGTACTGCAATTTACTCGTAGAAGAGACACAATCACACACATGCACCTTTTCCTAGCAGTAATGCTAATTTTCCAATGGTATGAAGGTAAATATGTTGCAAAATAGAAGAGCTTGCAGAATGTGATGTGAGAACTTGAAGTAAAAAAAGAAATGTGAAATTGTTTGTGAAAATTCACACAATAAAATAATTTCATGTCACAAATGATGGAAGAAACGTGAACCTGTTGAGTTAAAATTTAAACCCAAAGAAAATATTCACACATGCGTGATCTGAATGTGAAGTCACAGAAAAAATATTCACAAATGTGTAAACTGATTTACATTAATAAAATGGCAGCTGAAAACTTGTTATCCAACGTTAACTAACGTTTTTATTTTTTTTAATTACTCGTGCCAATTGTTTACAACTCTGCGCTTACGACTTCTCCAATCTGCCCTTACAGAAGCACATTATACTCGTGTGAATCTAGACTGCTTGAGTTATGCAACACATTTTGCAAGATGTCTCCCGTGTGTGTGTATGTGTGTAGAGGGGGGATTGACCAATCAGAAGGGAGGAATTGGTGGCCAAGCACTAGGGCTGAACGATTTTGGAAAATAATCTAATTGCGATTTTTTTCCTCAATATTGTGATTGCAATTTAATATGCAATTATTTTTTCAAGGGCCTCTTGTCATGTATTTTTCAATGAACACAAGCAATAAATCAATCTGTTTCATAATAAACAATTTCAGATTTATTTAAACTTGAAACATATATAAAATATACATTTTAAAGCACAGATTACAACAATAAAGCAAACAAATCTGTCGTTTTTGTCTCTTCAACATATCTAACTAACTTCATGTTTCATGAAAATGTAAACATGTGGACTGCACTTCTTAAACACTCACTGAACTAAACAGGATGGCCTATAAAAAATAAAATAAACGGATATTAAAAAATAAATAAAGCTTACTAATATCCAGCCAGTAACATCACACATACTGTACTAAAGTGCAGGAAAAGTATGGAGAACTAATATCTGCTTTAACCAATTGGCCGTTTTTTAGGTAAATCAAACTCCCAACAAACTTAAAATAAATTATTACCCAAAAAAATTTTAAAAAATCGCAGCCTTTGCAATTAGAAAATCGTGTTTTGTGATATTGCGATAACAGCGCAAATGCAATTAATCGTTCAGCCTTACCAAGCAGTTAATGCAGCGGACGTATGGATTCTGTTTTTGATGCAGGTTCGATTCCCAGTGGAAGCAACGAGTTTATTTATTTTTACAAGACAGTTCACAAACATGTTCATTGTTTTATTGCTTTATCACATTATACAGACTGTAGGTTTTGTAAAATACATTAACCTCTTGGCCACTGCATAAGCATAAGTCAGATCACAATCCTAATCTCCACATACCGTATATACTGGAGGTCGCAGAGGAAACGCAACATATCCATGTTACCTTATGACCGCATTTACCTAAATTTAGCAATTCCCATGACTCTTTTTGTTTGGGTTGTAAATTTAAACCTTTTTCCTTTCTTTTTTGGAGAAAATAGTATTTGATTCTGTTAACTATGAGGCATACACTATGTCTTTTATCTGTAAAACATTATCGGGGTTATCAGATTTAAATAGGGAAATGCCCAGGGATGATAAAATAAAAGCCATTCTGCAGTAAAGTAGGGGGAACCAAAGGGGAAAATCTCTCCTTATGTCACAAAGACCAAAGTAAGAAAAAGAGATTTGAAAGAATATGTACCTTTCGTGGTAATAATGTTGCTCAAATCCAGATCGGCGAGCTCCTGCGCCCGCTCCAGCTTCTTCTTCGCTTTTTTGCATTTTTTAATCGATGGATTTCCTGTGAAAACACAATCATTGTGTTCAACAGATGCAGGTGCATTTATCTAAATCACAATTGTTTGTGAACAGTTTTATAAACATTTTGTGTCTGCACAGTAGAAAGCATCATGACACATACTGACCGTGGACGCCGAGATCTTCCAACACCTTTCTGAGAATATTCAACTGGGATGAGACAGATTTGCAGCCTTCAAAGAGTTTCTTGTAATTCTTTCTGGCACCGCAGAGGGTGATGTAATGTTTGAGTCTGTTTACGGCCTTCTCGCCTTTCTTTAGGAAGACGTACAGAGCAGATAAAGGTTAGACACAGGATTCAATAAACATAATGCATGCAATCATTGGCTCTAAGTCCTAAAAACTCAAACTCAGTCTCACGGCGAGATTCTCGTCCTCTGACCAGATCACAGCTTGTGTTGGGTTAATGCAGCTTCAGCTGATATAAATAACTAATATTATCAACACAATTAAGGAAACTGGAGTTGCTGGAAGTGTTGGTTAAAGGCTTTTTACCTACTCTTGAGAGGATAAATGTCCTAAAATAAAACCTAATATATATATATAAATAACTTAATAAACAGAAAAATAAAAAGAATGATAAGAAATAAAAAAAAATCACTTTACCGAGTATCTGAAATGCAATTTAGTTTCTTTGCCTGAATTATTATCTTAATACCTTCAGAAATATTTTTCCAAACAATGTGAACATTAATATTTATTTCCTAAAAAATAGCATATCCCTAATTTTGGTTGAACCACTGTGTAAGTAAAATTTAACTTTCTTTAAATTTAGTGCTTTGAAATGGGAAAGGAAGAATATCAATCAAGGGTAAAACATTTCCAATCAGTAGTTGCACAGCACACACACGCAGTAGAGCTTTAATCAGTCCGAAAAAAGAAAACCGGTGCCGAACGTGTCCGACCAGAACGAAGCTGATGTCTCTTTAAGCGTGAACACGTTTCAACCCAACGCTATTCACATCTGTGGGCGCATGTAGAATGATGGTAAAAACATGACGGGCAGCTTCATCTGCCGCTACACGCTACGTCTGGTTGAAGCTTATGTTTATATTGGAAGGTAATTGCAGTAACCAAGCACAGGACGCACACAGGCAGCACGCACACAGGCAGCATCGGCCATACCAGCCTGTCATTGCCTGATCTCGTTAGATCTGTGAAGCTAAGCAGGTCTGGGCCTGGTTAGTAGTTGGATGGAGACCACTGAGAATTCCAGATGCCACAGTGGGGGACAGTCGCTCCAGTGGTATCTGCCATTGTGTCCTTGGGCAAGGCACTTCACCCACATTACCTAGTATGAATGTAGTGTGTGAGTGTTGGTGGTGGTTGGAGGGGCCGATGGCGCATTATGGCAGCCTCACTTCCATCAGTCTGCCCCAGGGCAGCAGTGGCTACTATAGTAGCTTATCACCACTAAGTGTTGAGTGAAAGAATAATGCCTTAATTCTGTAAAGCGCTTTGAGTGTCTATGATAAAGTGCTATATAAAATCCAATGCATTATTATTATTATCGGGGGCAGCTAAGTGGTGGCAGGGGTCCTCGGGTGAAGGCGTGGGCATCCGAGCAAATTGCCTGTATTAAATAGATCGTGCGACTGATGTATGTGTGAGTGAAAACAACCCGTGCACGTCTGGGAGTCCTTTTGTGTCAATGTGTCCAACAATTATTACAACGGTACCCATTAAAAAAAGGAAAAAAACAACAGAAACTCCCCCCATGTCGCTGAAAACGGAGCGTAGGAGGCGCCATCGCTGTGTTGAGGAGCAAAATTACAATACCGGGGCCTCCTACACCCCAACAACGCTGGCGAGAACCCTGGAGTTTTAGCCAGAACTCAAATTTATGGTGGATTTTCTTTGGCCTTTACAACGTTTCTAATTTAAAATTCACCATCACATACACTGGATTCCTTTGATTTTCTGTGGTTGCTCACCGATGGTTGCCGACCTTCTTTTTTGGCTCCGTTTTTCTTTGTTGTCTTTTCCTCTTTCTTTACCGGCTTGTCGTCGTCTGAAGTAATTTGTGAGGAATCCGAGTCAGAATCGTTACTTTTCTTTGTTGCTGCTTTCTTTCCCTCTGAGATAAGACAGTAGTTAATGTTATTGTTAATCTGATGTAGTAGACATTACAGTAAAAATTAATACATATTGATGAAGGTTGTTTACTCACCGTTATCACGGTCATCTGAAGAATCACTGTTTGTGTCGCCCTTTTCTGATTTAGCATCAGCCTCACTGATGCTCTCTTCACTGCCTGAGTTTATCTTTGCTTCTTTTCTGGGAGTGACCGTCTGTCCTTCATCAGAATCGTTTATTATCTCATCATCAGAAGAGTCTTTGCTGCTCATCTCTTTGCTTCTTTTATTTTCCTCTGGCTGAGGTTTTAGTGAATCTTGCTTCTTTTTGTTCGATCCAGATTTATTTTGCTCTTCATCCTCGCCCTCCTCACTACCGGCTTCTGAGTCTTCATTGTCTTCTGGTTCTGTGATTTGAACACGAAATGAAGGCAAATTGTCAGGTTAAAGCTTCAAACAATGTAAACCTGCATTTAAAGGCATTTTTTTGAATTTCCCTCCTAGTGGCAGGTCAGCAGAAAGCAGGGGTTTAGTTACTCTTTAAGCCAAGCCTAAACCTGGTTGGGAGCAGGTTTGCCCCACAGACAGTGTTACTATGGTAACAAAGGTGATTTCTCTTTGATGAAGCTGCCGTTCCTGTTAGAACCCAGTTTAATGGAGCCAGACTCTCAGGTTAAACCTGGACTTAACCCTGAGCTGTGTTTGATGAAATACCCCTATGGTAGTTTATAATGCGATGAAAATAAAAATAAACTCAGGATTTGATAACATCTTTTACAAGCAGTCATAAATTGTACATAGAGATCCAACAGCTTTCAGTCCACACCTACCAGATGACGAGCTTGAATTATTTGGTCTTGACTTCTTAACATTCACTTCATCTCCACTCTCACATGGAAACTCTTCACTTTGCTTTTCTCTTTTCCTTTTCTTCTGAGGCTCCTTCGTCTTTGACTCACTTTCACCTTTGTCATTATCCTAAAAGAGAAATGACCGATGATATCATTGGCTACAGCACTGCAATATTCAACATGCATCAATGAATACTTAAAGCTGCTACCCCTGATATGCATCAATCAAACATCATTCACTCCAAAAAGAAACAAAAAAAGGTCAAAACACTTCTATGCATCTGTCCCCGGGACTCCACATCCCACAATGCAATGCGTGAAAACTTCAACAAACAGAAGTGTTTACGGTGGAGATTATGTTTTATTCATTAAACTATGAGGCACACACTATTATTTTATTCTATGACAAAATGATTGGGGGTAACAGGATTAAAAAAAAAACACTAGAAAATATATAATAAAAAATAAACTACAACATGTCCAACACAAATACCTGCATTCTGATGAGCTCTTCTTCAACCACTTGTTTAAATTTTTGTTTCACTTCAGGACTTAATGAGTCACATCCTGCATGGGTCAGATAGCGTTTTCTCAGGATCCCCAGGGTCAGCTCGCTTAAAGAAAACAAATAATCAAATAGATTTCCTTGTCTGCGCTATATGAAATTGATACATTATTATTATTATTATTATTATGTTATTTAACATTTAGTTAAAAAAGTTTTTTTTTTAATTATTTGGACATTTTTTGGATTGATACAATAATCGCACCGTGAAATATTGCGATAAATCACCAAATCTAAAAAAAATTTTTCTTTACCTTGTATGCACATACTGTCAAATGTCTACACTACAAGAAGTGCAATCTTTTTAAGGCAGCAATGCAATCAACCTTTTTCTTACACCCTTACTGTACAGTCTCAGAGTTAAACGAGAAAGCAACATCTTATTTAAGTTTAACAATCTATTTATTTTTAGTGACTAAAATTTTTTTTTTCAAATAGAGAAATTTGTCCAGAAGGATCAGTGCATGCATCTCAATTATAAGTTTGTTTGCAAAAAATAATAGAAATGTCTAGAGATACGTTAAATCCCTATTTGAAACAACAGAATTAACAGGACTTTATCATTCTTAGCATGTAATTACATAATTATTTTAAGTTATACTTAAATTGTGTTATTAAGCTATGCATACTAATAAACAAATATAGTTCCATGTACTCAAAAAATATTAGTTGAAATAACTCAAAAAAGGAAGAAAATGTTAGACCAGCTTGACATAATTAAGTTAGTAGGACTTTTTCTGTAACTTTGAATATAAACTAATTCTTAATGTATTTAATTACTTTAAAGGTTCTGGTTTACAGCGTATATAACATCTTTTAAAAACATAAATCTATGTATTTTCCTGTGCAACATGCATTTTACAGCATGCCAGTCAAAACAAAGACAAGTACAACATGAGAGACACTAGGTATTTATTTATTTTTGACCAGATGTCCACGACCCACTTTTGGGTCCTGACCCACCAGTTGAGAATCGCTGTTTTAAGGTATTTCCTGGGTTAGAGTTAAAATAAAAGGGTTACTGGGGTAGCTAGAAATAAATATGAGCTAAAACAAAACTGACGGAACTTTAAGTCACGTGGTGCACCTAGCACGTGACCTAAATTGGCCAATGAGGGGCGCTGCGTATGAATAGAGTGGCAGTCTATGGATATGTTTAACGTTTAAATAGACACGGCCAAAATAATAACACTACAAGACAGGCAAAATAAAATAGCCAAAATTCACTCAATACCTTAACAGAAGATTATAGAGAAAATAAAATGTATATAAACTAGAATATTTGCATTTCCTGAAGGAAATGCAAGTGAGGATGCAGTACGCTTTGGTTGAAAAAGTTGAAAGAAGTTGGTTTTAGTTGAAAAAAATTGAAGAAAGTTAAAAAAGTTGAAAGAAGTTGGAATGGGTTGAAAAATTTGAACCTTAGCATTGCGCTAGCATTAGCATTGTGCTAGCAGTACCATTGCGCTAGCATTAACTTTGTGCTAGCATTAGCATTGCGCTAATATTGGCATTGTGCTAGCATTAGCATTGCGCTAGCATTAAAATTGTGCTAGCATTGCGCAAACATTAGCATTGCGCTAGCATTAAAATTGTGCTAGCATTGCGCAAACATTAGCATTGCGCTAGCATTAGCATTGCGCTAGCATTAGCATTGCTCTAACATTAGCATTGCGCTAACATTAGCATTGTGCTAGCATTAACATTGTGCTAGTATTAGCATTGTGCTAGCATTAGCATTGCGCTAGCATTAGCATTGTGTTAGCATTAGCATTGTGCTAGCATTAGCATTGCGCTAACATTGACATTGTGCTAGCATTAGCATTGCGCTAGCATTAGAATTGCGCTAGCATTGCGCAAACATTAGCATTGTGCTAGCATTAGCATTGTGCAAGCATTAGCATTGCGCTAACGATAGCATTGCGCTAGCATTAGCATTGCTCTAACATTAGCAGTGCGCTAACATTAGCATTGTGCTAGCATTAGCATTGCGCTAGCATTAGCATTGCGCTAGCATTAGCATTGCGCTAGCAATAGCATTGCGTTAGCATTGTGCTAGCATTAGCATTGCGCTAGCATTAGCATTGCGCTAGCATTAGCATTGTGCTAGCATTAGCATTGCGCTAGCATTAGCATTGCCCTAGCATTAGCATTGTGCTAGCATTAGCATTGCGCTAGCATTGGCATTGCGCTAGCATTAGCATTGCGCTAGCATTAGCATTGCGCTAGCATTAGAATTGCGCTAGCACTGCGCTAACATTAGTATTGCGCTAGCATTAGCATTGTGCTAGCATTAGCATTGCGCTAGCATTAACATTGTGCTAGCATTAGCATTGCGCTAGCATTAGCATTGCGCTAGCATTAGAATTGCGCTAGCACTGCGCTAGCATTAGCATTGCGCTAGCATTAGCATTGCGCTAACGATAGCATTGCGCTAACATTAGCATTGCTCTAACATTAGCATTGTGCTAGCATTAGCATTGCGCTAGCATTAGCATTGTGCTAGCATTAGCATTGCGCTAACATTGGCATTGTGCTAGCATTAGCATTGTGCTAGCATTAGAATTACATTAGCATTGCGCTAACATTAGCATTGCGCTAACAATAGCATTGCGCTAGCATTAGCATTGCTCTAACATTTGCATTGCGCTAGCATTAGCATTGCGTTAGCATTAGCATTGCGCTAGCATTAGCATTGCGCTAGCATTAGCATTGCGTTAGTATTGCGCTAGCATTAGCATTGCGCTAGCATTAGCATTGCGCTAGCATTAGTATTGAGCTAGCATTAGCATTGCGCTAGCATTAGCATTGTGCTACTATTAGCATTGGGCAAGCATTGGCATTGCGTTAGCATTAGCATTGCGCTAGCATTAGCATTGCGCTGGCATTAGCATTGTGCTAGCATTAGTATTGTGCTAGCTTTAACATTGTCCTAGCATTAACATTAACCTAGCATTAGCATTAGCCTAGTATTAGCAATAGCCTAGCATTAGCAATAGCCTAGCATTAGCAATAGCCTAGCATTAGCAATAGCCTTGTATTACCATTACCCTATCATTAGCATTACACTACCATTAACATTAGCCCAGTAAACAGTAAAACCAGTAAACCTTGAAAAACCAGTACCACCAGTTAGAAGTCCAGTTTATACAGTAGTATGAGTACAAACCCCAGTAAGAAGGGAAAAAGCAGTGTAACCAGTTAGAAGTCCAGTTTAGACAGCAGTATGTGTCAAAATCCCAGTTTGAAGGGGAAAACCAGTTAAACCAGTTAGAAGTCCAGGTCACACAGTAGTGTGTCTAAAAATCCCAGTATGACCTGAAAGTGAACAAACAGCTGAACATGTCAAAGTTTGAAATGTTGAAATCCGTTGGAAAATGGCTGAGCTGTGAAAGAACTAAGTTCTGAGTCTGAATGAGAACATGCAAACCCCACACTAAAGGTGAATTTGTGATGAAGAGGATGGGTGATGATGAAGAGGTCAATTTTTGACACAATTCAAAGTTTGAATGGTGGAAATCGGTTGAAAAATGGCGAAACAGTTAAAGTTTAAAGTTGTAGGTGAGAAATGAGAACCTGCAAACTCCACACTGAAGGTGAATTTGTGATGAAGAGGATGAGTGATGACGAAGAGCAGAATATTTGAAACATGGGAAAGTTTGAATGGTGGAAATCGCTTAAAGAATGACCGAGCAGTTACAGATATTAGTTTGAGATGTGAAATGAGAACCTGCAAACTCCTCACAAGAGGAGGATTGGTGATGAAGAGGAGGAGTGATGATGAAGAGCAGAATATTAATATTAGCATTGCGGTTGAAAAAGTTGAAAGAAGTTGGTTTTGGTTGAAAAAAAATTGAAGAAAGTTGAAAGAAGTTGAAATGGGATGAAAAAAGATGAAAAATTTGAAAAATTTGAAAAGTTGAAAAAAATTTAAATTTGTTGAAAAAAATTTAAATTTGTTGAAAAAAATTTAAATTTGTTGAAAAAAGGTGAAATCTGTTGTAGAAGTTGAAAAAAGTTGAAATCAGTTGAAAAAGTTGAAAAAAGTTGAAATTGGTTGAAAAATTTGAAAAAAGTTGAAATTGGTTATAAAATTTCAAATTGGTTGAAAAAAGTTGAAAAAAGTTGAAAAAAGTTGAAAAAAGTTGAAAGAAGTTGAAACTGGTTGAAAAAGTTAAAATGAGTTGAAACAGGTTGAAAAAGTTGTGATGGGTTGTAGTAGCTGAACATGTCAAAGGTTTAGCAAAATGGCCGCCAAAGGAGTGCCAAGTATACCATAGTTTTCAATGTTAGTGGATTAGAGCCAAAAATTTCACCGAAAATATTTCAAAAAGTTGAAAAGTTTAAAAAAAATCAGAACATAGCATAATGTCCAGAAAATAGTTGAACAGTTTGAGACAAAAATCGTTGAAATTGGTTGAAAAATGAAGGAGTAGTTAGAGTAAGACGGAAGAAGAATAATTATAATAATAATAACTAGAATATTTGCATTTCCTGAAGGAAATGCAAGTGAGGATGCAGTACGCTGCATGAGAGAATAGAGAAGATCTATCCATCAATTTTTTGACCTGTTTGCTCTTTTTCATGGTCACGGGGGTCTGCTGGCTGTCTGCTGGGAGACCCCCGTCTGCTGGGAGCTGGTGTCCGCTGGTGCCTATTTCCAGCTCTCATTGGGTGCTAGGCAGGGGTGCACCCTGGCATACACGACATACACACGCACAGGCATCCACTCACTCACTCGTACTGGGCAATCTAGAAACTCCAAAATGCTGAATGGAGACAGGCTGAAGGCATGTTGAATAATGTTAAAAAAAAATAATTGGAAAAACAATGAATTATTTTAAAACATGCTTGAACATTTGCATGGATATATGCAGAAGTAATGTTGAAAAATGTTAAAAGAAAAGCAAGAAGTTGACAGAGAAGAAAAACATTTTAAGGGATTTAAAGGATGTTTCAAAAGATCAAGACAAACTGAGGTTTGAAAAGAGAACCTGCAAACTCCTCACAAGAGGAGGATTGGTGATGAAGAGGAGGAGTGATGATGAAGAGCAGAATATTAATATTAGCAATGCGGTTGAAAAAGTTGAAAAGAGTTGGTTTTAGTTGAAAAAAATTGAAGAAAGTTGAAAAAAGTTGAAAGAAGTTGGAATGGGTTGAAAAATTTGAACATTAGCATTGCGCTAGCATTAGCATTGCTCCAACATTAGCATTGTGCTAACATTAGCATTGCGCTAGCATTAGCATTGTGCTAGCATTAGCATTGTGCTAGCATTAGCATTGTGTGAGCATTAGCATTGCGCTAACATTGGCATTGTGCTAGCATTAGCATTGCACTAGCATTAGAATTGCGCTAGCATTGCGCAAACATTAGCATTGCGCTAACATTAGCATTGCGTTAGCATTAGCATTGCGCTAGCATTAGCATTGTGCTAGCATTAACATTAGCATTGTGCTAGCATTAGCATTGTGCTAGCATTAGCATTGTGTTAGCATTAGCATTGCGCTAACATTGGCATTGTGCTAGCATTAGCATTGCACTAGCATTAGAATTGCGCTAGCATTGCGCAAACATTAGCATTACGCTAACATTAGCATTGCGTTAGCATTAGCATTGCGCTAGCATTAGCATTGTGCTAGCATTAACATTAGCATTGCGCTAGCATTAACATTGCGCTAACATTGACATTGTGCTAGCAATAGCATTGCTCTAACATTAGCAGTGCGCTAAAATTAGCATTGTGCTAGCATTAGCATTGCGCTAGCATTAGCATTGCGCTAGCATTAGCATTGTGCTAGCATTAGCAATAGCATTGCGTTAGTATTGCGCTAGCATTAGCATTGCGCTAGTATTAGCATTGCGCTAGTATTAGCATTATGCTAGCATTAGCATTGTGCTAGCATTAACATTACGCTAGCATTAGCATTGCGCCGGCATTAACATTGTGCTAGCATTAGCATTGTGCTAGCATTAGCATTGCGCTAACATTGGCATTGTGCTAGTATTAACATTGCGCTAAAATTAGAATTGCGCTAGCATTGCGCTAACATTGGCATTGTGCTAGCATTAGCATTGCGCTAGCATTAGCATTGCGCTAATGATAGCATTGCGCTAGCATTAGCATTGCGCTAACATTAGCATTGTGCTAGCATTAGCATTGCGTTAGCATTAGCATTGTGCTAGCATTAGCATTGCGCTAACATTGGCATTGTGCTAGCATTAGCATTGCGCTAGCATTAGAATTACATTAGCATTGCGCTAACATTAGCATTGCGCTAACGATAGCATTGCGCTAGCATTAGCATTGCTCTAACATTTGCATTGCGCTAGCATTAGCATTGCGTTAGCATTAGCATTGCGCTAGCATTAGCATTGCGCTAGCATTAGCATTGCGTTAGTATTGCGCTAGCATTAGCATTGCGCTAGCATTAGCATTGCGCTAGCATTAGTATTGCGCTAGCATTAGCATTGCGCTACTATTAGCATTGCGCTAGCATTGGCATTGCGTTAGCATTAGCATTGCGCTAGCATTAGCATTGCGCTGGCATTAGCATTGTGCTAGCATTAGTATTGTGCTAGCTTTAACATTGTCCTAGCATTAACATTAACCTAGCATTAGCATTAGCCTAGTATTAGCAATAGCCTAGCATTAGCAATGGCTTAGCATTAGCAATAGCCTAGCATTAGCAATAGCCTTGTATTACCATTACCCTAGCATTAGCATTACACTACCATTAACATTAGCCCAGTAAACATTAAAACCAGTAAACCTTGAAAAACCAGTACCACCAGTTAGAAGTCCAGTTCATACAGTAGTATGAGTACAAACCCCAGTATGAAGGGAAAAAGCAGTGTAACCAGTTAGAAGTCCAGTTTAGACAGCAGTATGTGTCAAAATCCCAGTTTGATGGGGAAAACCAGTTAAACCAGTTAGAAGTCCAGTTCACACAGTAGTGTGTTTAAAAATCCCTGTATGACCTGAAAGTGAACAAACAGCTGAACATGTCAAAGTTTGAAATGTTGAAATCCGTTGGAAAATGGCTGAGCTGTGAAAGAACTAAGTTCTGAGTCTGAATGAGAACATGCAAACCCCACACTAAAGGTGAATTTGTGATGAAGAGGATGGGTGATGATGAAGAGGTGAATTTTTGACACAATTCAAAGTTTGAATGGTGGAAATCGGTTGAAAAATGGCCAAAACAGTTAAAGTTTAAAGTTGTAGGTGAGAAATGAGAACCTGCAAACTCCACACTGAAGGTGAATTTGTGATGAAGAGGAGGAGTGATGACGAAGAGCAGAATATTTGAAACATGGGAAAGTTTGAATGGTGGAAATCGCTTAAAGAATGACCGAGCAGTTACAGATATTAGTTTGAGATGTGAAATGAGAACCTGCAAACTCCTCACAAGAGGAGGATTGGTGATGAAGAGGAGGAGTGATGATGAAGAGCAGAATATTAATATTAGCAATGCGGTTGAAAAAGTTGAAAGAAGTTGGATTTGTTTGAAAAAAAATTGAAGAAAGTTGAAAGAAGTTGAAATGGGTTGAAAAATTTGAAAAAAGTTGAAATTGGTTATAAAATTTCAAATTGGTTATAAAATTTCAAAATGGTTATAAAATTTCAAATTGGTTAAAAAAAGTTGAAAGAAGTTGAAAAAAGTTGAAAGAAGTTGAAACTGGTTGAAAAAGTTAAAATGAGTTGAAACAGGTTGAAAAAGTTGTGATGGGTTGTAGTAGCTGAACATGTCAAAGGTTTAGCAAAATGGCCGCCGAAGGAGTGCCAAGTATACCATAGTTTCCAATGTTAGTGGATTAGAGCCAAAAATTTGACCGGAAATAATAAAAAAAGTTGAAAAGTTTTAAAAAAATCAGAACATAGCATAATGTCCAGAAAATAGTTGAACAGTTTGAGACAAAAATCGTTGAAATTGGTTGAAAAATGAAGGAGTAGTTAGAGTAAGACGGAAGAAGAATAATAATAATAACTATAATAAAGTATAGGGAAAACAATAGTGAGGATGCCTACTGCATCCTCACTAATAACTAGAATTTTTGCATTTCCTGAAGGAAATGCAAGTGAGGATGCAGTACGCTGCATTAGAGAATAGAGAAGATCTATCCATCAATTTTTTGACCTGTTTGCTCTTTTTCATGGTCACGTGGGTCTGCTGGCTGTCTGCTGGGAGACCCCCGTCTGCTGGGAGCTGGTGTCCGCTGGTGCCTATTTCCAGCTCTCATTGGGTGCTAGGCAGGGGTGCACCCTGGCATACACGACATACACACGCACAGGCATCCACTCACTCACTCGTACTGGGCAATCTAGAAACTCTAAAATGCTGAATGGAAAAAGGCTGAAGGCATGTTGAATAATGTTAAAAAAAAAATAATTGGAAAAACAATGAATTATTTTAAAACATGCTTGAATATTTGCATGGATATATGCAGAAGTAATGTTGAAAAATGTTAAAAGAAAAGCAAGAAGTTGACAGAGAAGAAAAACATTTTAAGGGATTTAAAGGATGTTTCAAAAGATCAAGACAAACTGAGGTTTGAAAAGAGAACCTGCAAACTCCTCACAAGAGGAGGATTGGTGATGAAGAGGAGGAGTGATGATGAAGAGCAGAATATTAATATTAGCAATGCGGTTGAAAAAGTTGAAAGAAGTTGGTTTTGGTTGAAAAAGTTGAAAGAAGTTGGTTTTAGTTGAAAAAAATTGAAGAAAGTTGAAAAAAGTTGAAAGAAGTTGGAATGGGTTGAAAAATTTGAACATTAGCATTGCGCTAGCATTAGCGTTGCGCTAGCATTAGCGTTGCGCTAGCATTAGCATTGCACTAGCATTAGCATTGCGCTAGCATTAGCATTGCGCTAGCATTAGCGTTGCGCTAGCATTAGCATTGTGCTAGCATTAGCATTGCGCTAACATTGGCATTGTGCTAGCATTAGCATTGCGCTAACATTAGAATTGCGCTAGCATTAAGCAAACATTAGCATTGCGTTATCATTAGCATTGCGCTAACGATAGCATTGCGCTAGCATTAGCGTTGTGCTAGCATTAGCGTTGCGCTAGCATTAGCATTGTGCTAGCATTAGCATTGTGCTAGCATTAGCATTGTGTTAGCATTAGCATTGCGCTAACATTGGCATTGTGCTAGCATTAGCATTGCACTAGCATTAGAATTGAGCTAGCATTAGCATTGCGCTAGCATTAGCATTGTGCTAGCATTAACATTAGCATTGCGCTAGCATTAGCATTGCGCTAACATTGGCATTGTGCTAGCATTAGCATTGCTCTAACATTAGCAGTGCGCTAACATTAGCATTGTGCTAGCATTAGCATTGCGCTAGCATTAACATTGCGCTAGCATTAACATTGCGCTAGCATTAGCATTGTGCTAGCATTAACAATAGCATTGCGTTAGTATTACGCTAGCATTAGCATTGCGCTAGTATTAGCATTATGCTAGCATTAGCATTGCGCTAGCATTAACATTATGCTAGCATTAACATTATGCTAGCATTAGCATTGCGCCGGCATTAACATTGTGCTAGCATTAGCATTGTGCTAGCATTAGCATTGCGCTAACATTGGCATTGTGCTAGCATTAGCATTGTGCTAAAATTAGAATTGCGCTAGCATTGCGCTAACATTGGCATTGTGCTAGCATTAGCATTGCGCTAATGATAGCATTGCGCTAGCATTAGCATTTCTCTAACATTAGCATTGTGCTAGCATTAGCATTGTGCTAGCAATAGCATTGTGCTAGCAATAGCATTGTGCTAGCATTAACATTGCGCTAGCATTGCGTTAGCATTGCGCTAGCATTAGCATTACGCTAGCATTAGCATTGCGCTAGCATTAGCATTGTGCTAGCATTAGTTTTGTGCTAGCTTTAACATTGTCCTAGTCCTAGTATTAGCATTATGCTAGCATTAGCATTGCGCTAGCATTAACATTATGCTAGCATTAACATTACGCTAGCAATAGCATTGCGCCGGCATTAACATTGTGCTAGCATTAGCATTGTGCTAGCATTAGCATTGCGCTAACATTAGCATTGTGCTAGCATTAGAATTGCGCTAGCATTAGCATTGCGCTAACATTGGCATTGCGCTAGCATTAGAATTGCGCTAGCATTGCGCAAACATTAGCATTGCGCTAGTATTAGCATTGTGCAAGCATAAGCATTGCGCTAACGATAGCATTGCGCTAGCATTAGCATTGCTCTAACATTAGCAGTGTGCTAACATTAGCATTGTGCTAGCATTAGCATTGCGCTAGCATTAGCATTGCGCTAGCAATAGCATTGTGCTAGCATTAGCATTGCGCTAGCATTAGCATTATGCTAGCATTAGTATTGCGCTAGCATTAGCATTGTGCTAGCATTAGCATTGCGCTAGCATTAGCATTGCGCTAGCAATAGCATTGCGTTAGCATTGTGCTAGCATTAGCATTGCGCTAGCATTAGCATTGTGCTAGCATTAGCATTGCGCTAGCATTAGCATTGTGCTAGCATTAGCATTGCGCTAGCATTAGCATTGCCCTGGCATTAGCATTGTGCTAGCATTAACATTGTGCTAGCATTAGCATTGCGCTAGCATTGGCATTGCGCTAGCATTAGCATTGCGCTAGCATTAGCATTGCGCTAGCATTAGAATTGCGCTAGCACTGCGCTAACATTAGCATTGCGCTAGCATTTGCATTGCACTAGCAATAGCATTGCGCTAGCATTAGCATTGCGCTAGCATTAGCATTGCGCTAACATTAGCTTTGCGCTAACATTAACATTGTGCTAGCATTAGCATTGCGCTAGCATTAGCATTGTGCTAGTATTAGCATTGCGCTAGCATTAGCATTGTGCTAGCATTAGCATTGTACTAGCATTAGCATTGCGCTGGCATTAGCATTGTGCTAGCATTAGTATTGTGCTAGCTTTAACATTGTCCTAGCATTAGCATTAGCCTGGAATTAGCAATAGCCTAGCATTAGCAATAGCCTTGTATTACCATTATCCTAGCATTAGCATTACACTACCATTAACATTAGCCCAGTAAACAGTAAAACCAGTAAACCTTGAAAAACCAGTACCACCAGTTAGAAGTCCAGTTTATACAGTAGTATGAGTACAAACCCCAGTATGAAGGGAAAAAGCAGTGTAACCAGTTAGAAGTCCAGTTTAGACAGCAGTATGTGTCAAAATCCCAGTTTGAAGGGGAAAACCAGTTAAACCAGTTAGAAGTCCAGTTCACACAGTAGTGTGTTTAAAAATCCCTGTATGACCTGAAAGTGAACAAACAGCTGAACATGTCAAAGTTTGAAATGTTGAAATCCATTGGAAAATGGCTGAGCTGTGAAAGAACTAAGTTCTGAGTCTGAATGAGAACATGCAAACCCCACACTAAAGGTGAATTTGTGATGAAGAGGATGGGTGATGATGAACAGCAGAATTTTTGACACATTTCAACGTTTGAATGGTGAAAATTGGTTGAGAAATGGCCAAACAGTTAAAGTTTAAAGTTGTAGGTGAGAAATGAGAACCTGCAAACTCCACACTGAAGGTGAATTTGTGATGAAGAGGAGGAGTGATGACGAAGAGCAGAATATTAACATTAGCAATGGGGTTGAAAAAGTTGAAAGAAGTTGGTTTTGGTTGAAAAAAACTTGAAGAAAGTTGAAAGAAGTTGAAATGGGTTGAAAAATTTGAAAAATTTGAAAAATTTGAAAAAATGGAAAATGTTGAAAATGTTGAAAAAAATTTAAATTAGTTGAAAAAAGGTGAAATCTGTTGTAGAAGTTGAAAAAAGTTGAAAAAAGTTGAAAGAAGTTGAAACTGGTTGAAAAAGTTAAAATGAGTTGAAACAGGTTGAAAAAGTTGTGATGGGTTGTAGTAGCTGAACATGTCAAAGGTTTAGCAAAATGGCCGCCGAAGGAGTGCCAAGTATACCATAGTTTCCAATGTTAGTGGATTAGAGCCAAAAATTTCACCGGAAATAATTCAAAAAGTTTAAAAGTTTAAAAAAAATCAGAACATAGCATAATGTCCAGAAAATAGTTGAACAGTTTGAGACAAAAATCGTTGAAATTGGTTGAAAAATGCGGGAGTAGTTAGAGTAAGACGGAAGAAGAATAATAATAATAATAATAATAACTATAATAAAGTATAGGGAAAACAATAGTGAGGATGCCTACTGCATCCTCACTAATAAATATAGGGGGGAAAATAATTAATTCAACAATCTCGTTATATACTATGCAGAGGTAAGACCACACAATCTTTATTTAATTTATTTCGGATCAAACCAGTGTAATAATGATTAAGCTACACTGTTGTGTTCATATATTTGCACATCTGCTTCTAAATAAAGTCTTAGCTCTACAGCCTCTAGTTTTTCCTTCAAACAAAAAAAGAAAGGGATAAATGTGGATTTCTATGAACTGCAATGATAACATCTAAATCTAAATAATATGTTCACGTTTTAAAGAACATTTTATTTAATAGTTGCACTGTTTGTTTTATACTGTGAGAATATTTCAGTCAGTTGAATACATTAAAAGCCAAAGTTAATCCAAAAAAGCACTTAGCATCGTACTGAATGACTAATATAACTTTTTTTATGCTACTTTTGTATCACTCTTATTAGCGGTAAACGGTGTAAACAGTGAACAAAGTAACTGCACCAGTTACAAACTAAACACAACAAAGCTGTGAAACACGAACGGTTCTCTGTACCTGAGGTCCGGGTCACGGCTCAGCTGTTCTCTCACAAACCTGCGAATAGCTGCAGTTTCTTCTTTTGACGCCATTGTTTCAAACCCCCGTTTGTGGCGGGGTCACTTCCGGATGTGACGTCAGACCCGCGCTCCTTCCAATACGAATTTTTGTTTTCACATTACACGAGCCGATCAGCAACACAATTATAACCACTCACACGTAACATTAATAATACAGATTCAGCCTTTTATGTTGCAATTAAAATTATCGTTTTCCCCTGAAAATCAATTACAATAACGTTCCCAAATACTTAAAGTTCACATTCAATTAATCACAATTACTAAGCTTTTTATAAGCCCATAAAACTTAACCTACTTGTGTTAGCTTTATGTTAGGCTAACGGGTTAGTTTGACCCATGTCTTAAATCAGCTGTAAAATACCCTAAAAATATTATTGATTATCCAATTTTTTTTTCATCATCTCTTGCTTACCGCGTTAGGCTTCCTAATCAAATATAAAATAAACACCCCACCATCATGTGACCAGATGACAAATATTAGGTGGATGGTAATATTTCGACATTACCCCATTTACAGCTGTAACATAACATTTTCTCAGTGAAATATTTCAGCACCCCTGAAGGAAACAGGGGTGATGTTCCAGATACCATCCAACCCCTTTCAGTAAGTAATATGTTAAAGTTTAATTCATCAGACAACTGCCAGTCTTCCCCAGAGGCATTTGGTGATTGCTTTGATATAAGTAAAACTCATGTCTCATTGCAATTATTGATCGACCGATATGGATTTTTTAGGGCCGATGCTGATACCGATTTTTTTCCATCAGCCTTAGTCGATGACCGATAGAGACTGCCGATTTTCTTGAGCCGATGCTACTTTTGCTCCCTCAATTTACATTCTCTCAATTTTAGAAAAAGGAACTTTTATTGAAATGAACAAAGGTAGAAATTACAACAAGCAAAAAACATTTAACAAATATTAGAAACAGGTGATGTAGATACAAAAAACTTCACTGCAGAGATAACTAAAACAAACACTGGAATGACTAGAGTTGGATGCACTGCAGCACCTTCCATTGAACAGCACTGGAAGCATAGACTAAAGTGTATTAACGTTTGTCTAACAAATGCAAAGAAAACCTGGATGAACCAGATTTGTTTTGGAAACAAGTGTTGAGAGGATAGTGTGCATCAACATAGGCAACTGGCGACATGCGGCTCTCGGTCTAGTTTTATGCGGCCCCCATAGTAAATACACAAAACAAGATCCAGAATACATTAAAAAATACAAATAATTAAAACATTGCAAGAAAATACAGTAGAAGACAAGATAAAAACACAAACAATGCTCCAAAACAACAACAAAAATGAACAAAATGACAACAGTAATACACAAAATTACTCCAAAAAATATACAAAATTACAGAAAATGACAACAAAAGTACACAAAAAGACAAGAGAAGCACAAAAGATGACTCTGCAAACCCACAGTACTAACAAACAAGCAAAAAGACAACAGAAATGCACAAAATACTTCACAACGAGCAAGACATTAACACACATACACAGAAACACACACAATTACTATAGAAACTCTTTGTTTTTTTCCTGTATTAATGCTCAGATCGCTCATTATTCTAAATACTGACATGAATGTTGATCATGTGACCTGATTAAACAAACACATTTTTTTCGGCCCTGCTGTATTAAAAGTTGCTTTTCTCTGGTGTACGTGATCATCCTAATAATCAAACATAACATATTTCACAGAATGAACTCCTAAAAACAAAATAAAAAGAATGAAAACAAACCTAAAAAAATATTACACAGGTCTGAGTAAATTAATCACAAAATTAATACCAAAAAATTTTGTTTCAATAAAAATATTAATATATGTCTATGTATCATTCTCTGAAAAACAGTTCATTTTAAAGGTTTATTTTGTTCATACAAAAAGCAAACAGTATTCTTAGCTATATGGATTTATTCTGACTTCCCTATGACTCTGTGTATTAGCTTTATTTTGGCTCACATCAAAGTGTCTCTCTGCTTTTTACATAATTAGTATTTCAGTTAGTTTGAAAAAGCAGAAACTGGAAAAATATCTATTTAATCTCTTGTAGTGTACGCAAATATTATTCATAATCTCCAGACAGGTTTCGACTGACAACTGTCAGTCTTTGTCAGAGGCATCTGCATACCACTTTGATGTTTCCTTTGAAGTTTCCAACTCCCGCAAAAAAATTCCAGCAAGATTATTTTTGAATCTTGCTGGAATTGGTCGAAACATGTCATGAGATCAAGTGGATTTCCTGAGGAACAGTTGTCTGAATAAATGAAAGTATTAGTCATAATTAAGCTTGGATTAGAAGTTTTTAAAAGTCATAAAAAATTATTTAGGGCTCGAATGAATATGAAACGATGTTACGAGTTTTACCCACAGGAAAAGTGTTTTCTTATTAGAGCTCTACATATGCTTTTACGCTCTGGACTACATACACTGTAAATAATTGTTGGGCTCTGGGGTGATGACAGAAAGTGTAACCAGAGTCAAACCATGAAAGCCCATTGAAGAATAGAAATTTCAAAATGAAATCAGAACCAACAATTCACTGATCATAGCTAAATAAACCTAAAATGCCCGTAATACCAATTTTTATATTTTTACTATACTTTGTAAAATGTCATCTTGCTCATTTTCCCCCTGTTCAGTTAGTCTT
Organism: Gouania willdenowi; assembly: GCF_900634775.1. Lineage (NCBI taxonomy): Eukaryota > Metazoa > Chordata > Actinopteri > Blenniiformes > Gobiesocidae > Gouania > Gouania willdenowi. The sequence continues at coordinate 9,855,458 of NC_041051.1, read as the reverse complement.
ATCTTAATATGAAAAAAGGCTTTGTTTGTGCTGAATCTGCTAAAAGTTGCTTCTATCTTATCTTATACTACGGTAGTTGTGTGCATTGGTATTTTGGTCCTTATTGGTTAAAAGTCTTTTACTTAATTATGTACATTATCTTTTCCCCATTCATTTCTCTCTTATTTGGTGTTTGTTCTTTATTTGAAGTAATTATTGATTATTATTACTATTATCTTACTTTTTACTACGGTAGTATGTGCTCTGGTATTTGGTTAGCAGTTACTTAACCATGTACGTTTCCTTTCTTCTTGTTTGGTGTTTGTTATTTTATTTGAAGTATTTCTTGAATGGCTGTAACACAAGCAATTTCTCGCTGGGATAATAAAATATTTCTGATATATTACCAGGTAGCGCCAGTGTAACATGAATAAACTGTGAAGTAGAGCCAGTCTTGGAGTTGAAAAAAGAATCGATTATGTGGTTACATGTCATTATTTTGCTGAAACCAAGAGCCACGTACCACGATTTCATCAGCTGAAATGACCTGAGAAGAAATAATCCCTCCTGCTTAGTGCTAAATATAAACATTAGTAACTTTTAACCTGTATTTTAATTTTGTTTTTAAACTCACTTGTCAGTGTTAATATGAAGTTATTACATTTTTTTTTAACCAAGTTTTTTATATATGCATTTAGAAAATTTTACTTAATGAAAATCTGACTAGTGGTTGGTTGAGAGATATAAAGCAGTACAAAAAACCGAGGTAAGCAACTGAACTTCAAACCACATTTTAATGTTAATCCATTCAAGGCTTCACAGTTAAACTCGCCTGCTTTTTAAATTCAGCAAGGCAATGACAGGGCAGAACATGTCCAAAATTCAGTGCATTCACATCAAACAAAAGCAATGTAACCAAAGACGTCACTACAACCAGGTAACATCAATGTCTAGGGATGTAACGATTCACTCAACTCCCGATACGATTCGATTCACGATACTGGGTTCACGATACGATTCTCTCACGATTTATTTTACAAAATGGGAGTGTAGACAAATTTTTTTTTTGGGAAAAAAACTAGAAAATACGGTACTATTTTCCTTTTATTTTTCATTGTCAAAAGAATTCCTTGATAAACTATTCAAAACAATGCAATTTAACTAAAAATAAATCTTGAATGAAATAAATAAAGGAATAATACAAATGAAAATGAAGCCTATTAATTTAAATTCTGGTTCTATAATAAACAATGCAAAACTGCATAATAGTTCTTTTTCTTTTTAAAAGTGCAACTGAAAATGTATTTAGTGCCTTAACAATTGGACTTTAAAAAAAAAAAAACCGTGATTACACTGATTTACGTCATATTTGTTTGGACCAGCAGAGGGCGCTGGTAACACAGTGGTCGGTTGGCATGCAGATATCTTGCAGTGAAGAAGAGAAGCTATGCTAGCAGACAGAGCTAATAGAAAAACGTGACTTTTACAGATATTCAGGTAATATTACTGATATTCTTTCGGTGCTTAAAGGGTAATGAATCATTTATTAACATATTTAAGAGTACAAGGCGGCCAGAAAGAAAGTATTAGTAGACTCCGCCCGCCGCCTACACTTGTGGATAGCGCCCTCTACTGGTTCAAAAAAGTACTGCGATTCAATTTTCAGAAAATCGATATCAACCGTGATACCTATGAATCGATTTTTAACTGCCTTAAGATTAATCGTTACATCCCTATCAATGTCTAATACTAGAGCAACAGCGATCTATAGTTGATCGTATCGCAATGCAGTGGAACAACAAAGTGAACGAGGGAACATAAGGTTTGGCAGGTGGGCTGAGGATTTAAGCCACTTCTTCTTCTCCCTCCTCCTCAAACTCTCCTTCTTCAGCGGTGGCGTCCTGGTACTGCTGGTACTCAGATACCAGGTCGTTCATGTTGCTCTCTGCCTCTGTGAACTCCATTTCATCCATGCCCTCGCCTGTGTACCAGTGCAGGAAAGCCTTACGGCGGAACATGGCGGTGAACTGCTCCGAGATGCGCTTGAACAGCTCCTGAATGGCCGTGCTGTTACCGATGAAAGTGGCAGCCATCTTGAGGCCACGTGGTGGGATGTCGCAGACGGCGGTCTTCACATTGTTGGGGATCCATTCGACGAAGTAGCTACTGTTCTTGTTCTGCACATTCAGCATCTGCTCATCCACCTCTTTCATGGACATGCGTCCCCTGAAGACAGCAGCCACGGTGAGGTAGCGGCCATGGCGCGGGTCGCAGGCAGCCATCATGTTCTTGGCGTCGAACATTTGCTGAGTGAGCTCAGGCACGGAGAGGGCGCGGTACTGTTGGCTGCCCCTGCTGGTGAGGGGGGCGAACCCTGGCATGAAGAAGTGTAGACGGGGAAAGGGTACCATGTTAACGGCTAGTTTACGCAGATCAGCATTGAGCTGGCCAGGAAAACGCAGACAGGTGGTCACACCGCTCATGGTGGCCGACACCAAGTGGTTGAGATCGCCGTAAGTGGGAGTGGTCAGTTTGAGAGTGCGGAAGCAGATGTCGTAAAGAGCTTCATTGTCGATACAGTAGGTCTCATCAGTGTTCTCCACCAGCTGGTGGACAGACAGGGTGGCGTTGTAGGGCTCCACCACAGTATCAGACACTTTGGGTGAAGGCACAACGCTGAAGGTGTTCATAATGCGGTCGGGGTACTCCTCGCGGATCTTGCTGATGAGCAGGGTGCCCATGCCAGAGCCAGTGCCACCACCCAGGGAGTGGGTGAGCTGGAAGCCCTGCAGGCAGTCACAGCTCTCAGCCTCTTTCCTCACCACATCCAGGACAGAGTCCACCAGCTCAGCTCCTTCAGTGTAATGGCCCTTGGCCCAGTTGTTTCCGGCTCCACTCTGGCCTGTAACAACAATATAACAGTCAATCAGCTATTTTTTTAATTCGATCATTTTGTTTTTGCTTTTCTGCATTTTTTTCTTCTTCGTTAAAGGGATCCTCCACAATTTTCACAAATGTGGTCTAACACCTTTGAAATGTCCTTATTAGAAGATCTATGCCTAACAAAACGCATTATTTTTCACCATATTCGTTTTGAGTAACTTTTAAAACTGGGACTACTTTACCCCGTGCGCCGCCATGTTGAAATGATGTCATTGGTGACGTGATTAGCCACTTTTAGTCCATTGAGTTCTATAGCAGTGAAGCAATCAGGATTATTTAGCAGCTTTTTCAGTCAAAATAACAACTTGTGCTGCTATGGGTTGCTCTAAAAATCAGTAAAAGGTATAAAAGTAGATGTAAACCAGTTTTGTTTACCGAAATTTGATAAACAAAATTGTGAACTGAAAAAATCTGTGACCACAGGGGGCGACATTTCCATATCTGCTGTTTCGTAGATGGCTTGAAGAAGAAAAGAGCTTAAAAAATCCAGACTTAAACCATTAAACCATACCTTCAACCATTTCTGACAAGAACACCGGTTCTTTGCAGCAGACAGATTCAACTTTGGTCGGCATTATTGAGTGGTGGATCCTGGTTGCCTGTGTTTACATGCACGGAGCTCTTCTTCTCTGCTTCATGCCGTCTACGAAACATCAGAGATGGCACTGTCGCCCCCTGTGGTCACAGATTTTTTCAGCCCGCGGATTTCGTTTATCAAATTTTGATAAACAAAAGAGGTTTACATCAACTATTTTAACTTTTACTGATTTTTAGAGCAACACAAAGCAGCACAAGTTGTCATTTTGACTGAAAAAGCTGTTAAATGATCCCGAATTCTTCAATCCTACTGAACTCAATGGACGGAAGGGGGGATTTATGTCATCAATGGCGTCATTTCAACATGGTGGCGCACAGGGTAAAGAAGTCCTATTTTTAAAAGTTAATAAAACAAATATGGTGCAAAATAATGTGTTTTTTTTTTTTTATGGAATAGATATTCTAATAAAGACATTTCAAAGGTTTTAGGCCACATTTGTAAAAACAGTGGAGGATCCTTTAATATAGCTTTTTTGATACTCCGAGGTTTAACAGAAATAAAAACAAAACACATCTTACCAAAGACAAAATTATCAGGTCTGAATATCTGACCAAAGGGGCCAGACCTGACTGAATCCATGGTACCAGGCTCCAAGTCCACCAGGATTGCACGAGGTACATATTTCCCACCTAAAAACACAAATAAAATTGATTAAAAAAAACACTCACACACTATCATCAGTGGCCATCTTGTCTCTAAAACAAAACAGTATGCAAATGATTGTGTACAGAGCTGAAGCAGTCACCTAAAGAGTTGCATAGTTTACCTGAGGCCTCGTTATAGTAGACGCTGATCCTGTCTAATTGCAGATCGCTGTCACCATGGTAGGTTCCAGTGGGATCAATGCCATGTTCATCGCTGATGACCTCCCAGAACTGAGGGAAAAGAAGCGTAGTGGTGAAGGAGGGAGATGTACACACAAACCTATTCAGATAAACTATTGGATTGTTGCAGGTCAAAAGTGCAGTCAATGTATTCTGAGAGGCTGTCTCAGGAGTAATCAATCAGCGAACAGTAATCTGCTCATTACCAGTGTACTTTGTGATTCAATTTGATTAGTTTTATTGCTAAACTTTGCACACAAACAAATCAAAAAATGCAAAAAATATGATTATCGTCTGAAGAATGATTTCAAGTATAGATGTAGAATAAATAGGGCATGCAAAATAGGTCAAGAATATGGAGAGGGAGGGTAAAAAGCAATCCGTTACGTAACAGCCCTGATTTCTCACAAATGTGCAGAACAGACGACGATAGAAGCATTTTCTTACGCGAAAATCGACATACATTCATGCATATGCAGTAGCCTATAATAAGCTCATTGTAAAATAAAATCACGACACTAGTGTTAAGTCTATTAGATAATATGAACGTGTCTGCAGCCTAAATCCTAAAACAGTAAAGTAAGGGCGCCATTTTAGTCTTTTTCTAGAAAATTCTGACGAGGTTGGATTAACGTCTTCGATTCGTAGCTGCATGAAAACACCACATAAATCTCAGCGCATAGTAAAAAGAACTCTGAAATACCTTGGCCCCTATCTGGTTCCCGCACTGGCCGGCCTGTAAATGTACAATTTCACGCATTTTGGACGGATGGAGCAGGATGAGCGTCGAAGAGAAGACAAACGTTGATCAGCAGTGAAAATCGGTAGTGACTAATGGCATTGAAATGGATGATGCTCGGCTGACGACTCGGTAAGCCACGCCTCCTGGCTAGACTGGTGGTGCCACGTGACGTCATCACCATAGCAACCAAAGATCGGAGGAGAGGAAATAAAAAATGAAATAAAATAAAGAAATACATTTTAAAAATAAATGCATAAATACAAATAAAAATAAAAAGGAGAGGAAATTAATTAATATTTTAATAAATTATCCATTTCGCGATTACAATTATAATTGACCCCAACCCTGCATTCGTCTGCAGTCAGATTCATATAATAGATCAGACTATGTGCAAAACCTTCGTTGAAAGAGTTTAAAATGTGTTTTTTTTTAATCTAGGGAAAAATGACATTGTTATGAGGACGAAACATAATGAAAATACATAATACAGTGGTTCCAAATCTTTTACAAGTCGTGACCCCATTTTATATCACAAATTTCTGGCGACCACAGGGACATTAAAAAAAAGAGAGAGGAAAAAAAGGATTTATTAGTTTATTATTATTCATTTTTTATACTGAGTTACAAATATAGAGTCCCAGGATTAGTGCACAAAGTGACAAGCTGCGCCAGCTCAGATATTTTTATACTGCATTTTATTTGAACTCGATTTAAATTTGTGAAAGTGACGGTATACATTACTTGTTTGAGATTGTGTGTGGTAAAGAATAATAATTAAATATTATCAATTTAAAAAACATATATATTGTTTTAATCAGTAATTTTTTTAAAATCAATTACTAGACATTTCAGGTGACCCCATTTTTATTCCAGACAACCCCGCATGGGGTCACAAACTCAAGGTTGAAAAACACTGACACTACTAAAAAAATAATAATAATAATTAATACTAGTAATATGACAATTAATGAACAAAAAATAAAGGGAAATAACTACAAATCAAGATAACCATTAGTTTCACTTCAAAAACGAGCAATACGATATGTCCATAATACAGGATATTTAAAGATTAAATCGGGGCTTTCGCCTTTAATTGGCCATGTAATGTTATTACATTAATGGAATTTGTCCTCTGCATTTAACCCATCCCTGAGGAGCAGTGGGCAGCCATTTTGCGGTGCCTGGGGAGCAATTCGGGGTTAAGGGACTTGTTCAACATCCCACAGTGATGGTCCAGGTGAGGCTTGAACCGGCAACCCTCCAATTACAAGCCCAGCGAATAGACCACACCGAGCCACTATTCCATAAATCAAAATCAGTTACATTAGCAGAAATTGTAGCTTTTTAAACATGTAAAATAGCATTTAAAGCACATCAAAAACTTCTCCCTAAAAATATTCACAAAGTCTTTAATGAAAAAGCTGAGACTTATAACTTAAAAGACAAAATAAACTTTCGGTTACTACATGCATGGACAAAAAAAAAAACCTTTTGTTTGTCAGTAAGCAGTACCAGGTTGTGGAACAGTTTGTGTGTTGAAATTTAAAAAAAAATGTCTGAATTTAAAGCAATTTAAACATAAATACAAGTTTATCTTCTCAAAGCATAAGTGTTAAAGGGAAAAATTGTAAATACGTGTGTATATACTTGTGTATGTGTGGACATATGAATGATCGCATCACATTAATTGTATAATTATATAAATATATATCAATGCATTATGTGTGTGTATATATATATATATATATATATAGTGTAAATAGGTGCATATTATAAGAAGATTATACAGAAATTTACATACACTGTGCAAAAAAACACATAACACTAAAGTGGAGCTGTTTGGTCATAATGACCACCGTTACATTTGGAGGAAAATGGGGGAAGCTTGTAGACCTGAGAACACCATAACAACTGTGAAGCACAGAGGTGGCAGCATCATGTTGTGGGGCTGTTTTGCTGCAGCAGTAACTGTAGATTTTCATAAAATAGACAACATCATGAAGAAAGAACATTACATGGAAATATTAAGGCAACATCTCAAGACATCAGCCAGGAAGCTAAAACTTGGGCACAAATGGGTCCTCCAATGGACAATGACCCTAAGCATACTGCCAAAATAATTAAAAAGTGGTTTGAGGACAACAAAGTCGATGTCTTGGAGTGACCATCACAAAGCCCTGACCTGAATCCCATCGAAAATGTGTAGGCAAATCTGAAAAGGCATGTGCGAGCGAGGCGACCGACAAACCTGACTCAGTTACACCAGTTCTGTCTGGAGGAATGGGCCGGGATTCCAGCAGTGTGGAAGGAAACACAAAACGTTTGACCCAAGTCATGCAATTCAAAATAAATGCTATTAATACTAAGGAAATGTATGTAAACTCTTCACCTCAAAGAAAGTAATAAAAAAATATCTAAGAAATTCTCTCTGTCATTATTGTGGAATTTAGCAAAATGAAATAGTTTTGATAACAATTTAACTGAAACAGGAGAAGTTTAGTCTGATTTAACTTCAGACATTGAGAAAAAAAGTGTCTTTTTGCAGTGTATGTAAACTTCTGGTTTCAACTGTATGTACTGTATAGAACTAGATATTACAAGAGGTAGGATCACATAAGTCTATACTTCTTCCTACTCCTTTTTAGTTGATGTCATAGGTTCTCTCAGTCAACAGCTCAATGTTGACAGGTAATCATGGTAATCCTGAGTTTACCATGTTACCGTGACCGAAGCATGTTAGCATAGCTTAAGCTGCGCTCTCCGAGTGCTTTTCTAGTTTATTATTTTTCTAATTATGAGATACACTGCTGTTGTGTTCATATTCAAAATAAAATTTAAACAAATCAATAATAAAATATCTATCAGTTTAAAAAAAATAAAAAAAGATAGAAGTAATTAAAGCAAAATTACTGCTGCATAAAAGCATTGCAGTGAAGTGAAGGAATGATTTGTATGATCATGTTTGCAGAGTAAATAATAAAGGGTTAAAGCTACACAAACAGAAATTTCTGCACAACAAATAACTGGAAACTTGTAGAAAAAAAAAAGGAAAAATGAGACCAAAATTTGATTTCAAATGGTAGTTTATTCAGAACATGTCATGACCAACACTGGACGGATTATAAATTAGTGCATGTTTCAGGATAGTCAAAGATTATTGTTTAAATGGAGGGGCTGGTATACACTACACTCTCATTCAATGCTTCACCGCTCAGAAGAGTTTAAATGTATCCAAGTCCCCAATAAATGAGACTTCAGTAGCTCCCTGTGGCTTAAACAGCCCTTTTCACACACCATCAATCAGGTCCTTATTGGGCTCAACTTCCTGTTTCGCTCCAAAATAAAACAAAAGAGGAAACACTCAGACTGGGGAAAAAAGACACTAAAAAAAAAAAAAAAAAACTAAGAAATTTTTCTTGAAAAATCAAACTAAAATTTGTGATTTTTTTCAATTATTACACCACTATTTGTGCTATTGAGTGCAAACTACCAGTCCAGCTATTCCCAACACAACACATGCTGCATTCAATACAAAAGTTAAATACTAAACAATAAATTAGGTTTCATAAATTAATTCATTAAAAACATATTGAGGCAATATTAATAATAATATAAATAAAGCGGGAAATGAGCTATACAACCTAGCTAATATGGCTATTCTTTTTTTATTTCCAGTGTTAACATATACAAGTAGGATCAGCGTCACCATCCTCTGCTTGTTGAAACAGAGGAAAAGAAACACAGAGGAGGCTGCCAGTGCATATCATTAACGCCCACATTATCAGTGGGTCTGTGCTCATAAACCATCTACCCTGTGGGTGGGAGCTGGGCTTTCAGGCCCTGTTTGGTAACATGAAAGGGACACTTTAAAGTTCTTCTCGTGCCAGTTTCAGTCCCAGGAACACTACATTCTTCCTATTGAAATGTACATATTTTGTTTTCATGTAAACAAATTGAAATGTTTTATTTTAAATTATATATTCTATCCTTAATCACAGTTCAGTCACCTTACCCAACGTTTCTCCAAAACCTCTTGTGAAATAACTAAATGTCAATCTATTGCTGTGATCAAAGACCAAAAGCCTAAAGGTCTCTCCGTACCTCGTTTTTTCACATTGTTTAGTCCTTGTACACGGTTTGTTGACCGTGCCCTCGCTCGTCGTGCATTATGTGCCTCCTCACGTGGATCCGTCTAACTCGTCTGTCTCCCCCGACAGCGCCCCCCTCCTCCTCTGAGTGACCGGCCCCCAGTGACGAGTCCATCAGGTGGAGCCCTCCTGGTCCAGACCCTCGGTTGTTCTCATAGATGAGAATGTTCAGGGTTTCTTCAAATATTCGAGCCTCGGGAAACTCCACCTAACAACACATTGGGTTGAAGAAAGACTGTTTACTTTCTGAGTGCTTATGGAACACATGTTTGTTTAGCTTCCAGTTTTGTCAAATCATTTGTTAAAAGTAAGTGATACTTAAATTAACAGCGTTACTTAAATTAATAGCAACATTTAAATTCTGTAAAGTGACTTAAACTTTCAGTTTCAAAATTTGGATCAGGGTTGGGGTTCATTACACTTTTCAGTAACATCTTCAATTGCAAATCGGTGAACAGCATTATTTCCAATTGCAATTAAAATAAAAATTATTATTTTTCCCCTGAAGGTCAATTACAATTACATTCTGAAATACAAAAGTTAAATTACAATTAATCACAATTACTGAGCCTGAAATAAATAAGCCCATAAAATGTAACCTTTCTCTTGTGTTAGCTTTCTGTTCGATCTCTGATGCTAACGGGCCAGTTTTGACCCATGTCTTAAATCAGCTGTTAAATACAATAAAAAATATTATTCATCATCCAATTTTTTTTATCATCATCTCTTGGTTAGCAGCTAATCAATGAAAATATTATTACCAATATTTCTCAATTACAATGAAATAGATTTTTTTTCAATAACAATTGTAACTAGAACATTTACATTTCCTGAAGAAAATGCCAAGTGAGGATGCAAGTGCTGGCCTTCGTCACACTGCATTAGCTTAGTATTACTCTAGCATTGGCTTTAACATAACAGTAGCATTAACCTAGCAATAATATTAACTAAGCATTAGCATTAACCTAACATTAACATTGACCTAATATTAACATTAACCAAGCATTAGCATAAACCTAGCATTAACAATGACCTAGCATTAACATTGACTTAGCATTAACCTTGACCTAGCATTAACTTTAACCTAACAGTAGCATTGACCTAGGAATAACATTAAGCATAGGGTTACATTAGCCTAACAAAAACATTAAGCGAGCATTAACTTAGTATTAACATTAAACTAGCAATAGCAACACTCAAGCAGGAACAACAACATAACATTAGCATTAGCATTAACATTAAACTAACATTGACATTAACATAGCATTAGCATTAACATTAGCCTAGCAATAGAATTAACATAGCATTAGCCTTACACTAGTATTAACCTAGCATTAGTATATACCTAGCAATAGCATTAAAGTCACATTAGCATTAGCCTAGCATTACCATTAGCCTAGCATTAACATTAACAATAACGTTAACCTAGCATTGACTTTAGCCTAGCACTACAGGGACATCTTTTAAACTCTGATACTACAACGCATCTCCCACTTTGTTTTGCTTGAAGGATAAATCCTTGGCTTGAAACATAACCAATAAAGATGCTATACAACGCTAAAACAACCGCTTAGGATCAACTCAGACCTGAATCATTGCTTTAATGATCATAAGACAGAAACAAGATCTGATTAGGCTGGAATTTAAAGACTAATTTGTGTACTTTTCTAAACCTACACTATGTGAGTGAATCGTTCAGCTCAGTAGTGACCTACTCTGACACTGTCTTACTTTGGTCTGCTTCTTCTCGGTGGCGTAAACTATGGAAGTGCAGCAAACTTCAGCGATCTTGCGGCCTTCGCCGTAGAACGACCAGCAGCAGATTTCATCCCCGAGCACGTCTTTGACAAACAGGACGCGGCCGTTAAAACGCAGCACGAGTTTGTCAAAGAGCTCGATGTTCTTCAGCAGGTTATCATCAGAGTTACTGCTCAGACACACAAACCAAAGACAAGTTAGCATCATTGGAACAAATTGATGCACATAGTGAAAGAAGAAACTTTGACAGACAGCCAAAATCTTTACCTTGTGTACGAATACTTGTTGTTTCCTCTGTTATTTTGCAACTTTACGACCGGCTGTAGAGAGAAAGAAGCAGCATATAAAAGGTAAAGTCAATAACCTCAAATACTTTACAGAGCAACCTTAAACACACAAAGGGTTGTCTTTAGCTCACAGGTTGAAAACCAGACTTTTCTCAATTTAAGGAAGCGTACCTTTCTACATGTGGAGATCATTTTCTGTTCTTCTTTGGCTGACGTAATCATTGGGATGCGACACACTGTTTCAAACACATCCTTTTGTTTCTGAATGGAAAAATAACATTTATTGAATAAAAAACGAAACCGATTGTTTCCAAATGTAAACACATGGGTGAATTTATGGCAGGTCATTGGTATACTTTTAGATTTCTTCCAGTAGCTTTTTGTTTTTTACTTGTGGTAAATCCCAAAGTGACAAAACGAATGAGGTCAGAGAGCTCCTCCCCCTTGCACCAACCACCACACAGCATTTACCTGCATTGCATTGAGGCAGTGCTGGGCGAGTCCCTGGACCTGGTAGTACTGGGCCTCCTTTAGGATCTCCTCCAGCTCTCTGTGGTCCTCAGGAAGCGGTACCGAGCCGTCTCGCAGAAAGTTCAGCACCAGCCCAAAATGTCGGCCGCACCTCTCCAGAACCACCCAACCTGGAGCAGCAGCACCAAACATGAATTTCACCTTACCCTCAATAATTGAGACAATAACTTTTCTTTTAATTATGTTATAATAATGATGAAAGTAAAAACATCACAGCAACTATCAAAGCCAAAAATTAAAAGCCCTAACACCTGCTTTAAATCTGTTTTACTCCTACTTATACTTCCTAACTGGTCATTCCACATCCAACCACAGAAATGACCATTTAATCCTAGCTTCTAACTGTCTGTTTCAACTAAGAATGTCACAATTATTACCCGTTTTCACTATTTTTATGACAGAACCAATGAAAACAATAATTGAGCTTAAACAACATAATTTGTCTATTATTTCCATCACTGAGTGCTAACATGATGTGCAATATGAATAAATAATATTGTGATTGCATTGTTCAGAAAGCACTAACTTAAATTTAAGTAAGTTATATTCATAGTTTTCGGAGATTTATTTGTAAACTTTCTAAAACAAATGTGTTTTTGTGTATTCAAATAAAAATAGCAGGTAGTGCAGAACATTCCAGAGAAGTGGAAACTGAACAGTGCAAAACAGTTGGCATGAATTAAACAGAGCAACTGATGAAGCTGATGAATTTAGTTTGAAATAGTTTTTCTACATATCAGTTGATAAGTTGGGTCAGACGATGCTATCTGTAGCAGCACTTCTATCCCCGCCCACAACCTCTACCACTGACTGTCAACTACAATCATTTATCCACTGACTTTTGTCACTCATGGACTTGCTCAAAGAATGTTGCAGCCATTACTGTCTGAGTTTCCGTGCTAGCTGCTACATGTTTAGCATTGAGGTGGTAGCAAATCGACAAATTCTTTCTTGCACAATTTGCACAAAACGAGGCTTTAGTTTTCCATCCGGTGTTATTATAAACAAAAATAACACCTAAAAAGAACAGCAATATTTTCTCCTCAAGTTCTCTGGTTTCTTGTGCATCAGTTGTATGGGTATACCGGGAACTCATGAAATGAGAAAGGTTCCACCCTGTTTGGAGTGCAAAACAAACCCAAAACAATTAACAGTTTTTTTAGTGCGTTATTTTTCTATAATTAATTAATGGCAATTAACACATTAAAGTTCAAGCCCTAGTGTAATCTTAACGTTTTCAAAACAATGTCTATTCCTAGGAAGTGTTATGCGAGTGGTACTTAAGTGCAATCTGCCACAGAACAAAAACAGAGATACACAAAAACTGCACATCACATCCTCTTGTTGCTTGTAGTTGCAGGCGTAGGCACGTCACAGTTCCAAACAAGCTAAACCATAGAAGAGGAAGAGTGGCTTCCTTAGCCATGTGCGTTTTGTGGGATACAAAAGTATGACTGGGCGACACTGATGTGTGTGCATGCAGTGCAACGGGACACGTTAAGCGTGTTCATGCAACGTTACGTGAAGCTGAACATGTCGTAGTGCAGCAGTAGTTTCACTGTCCATTGATTACTTTTAAGTCAAAGAGTTTCAGTGTCACTATGCAATGACTTGTATAAGAAAAAAGTAATGGAATCTTATAAAGGCCCTCAGTCAGTGAACACATATTACCACCTTCTTTTGCTTTTATACATTTCTGATATTTATTATTTAATTATAATAATATATTTTTATATTATATGTAATCTGATATTATTTAATTTTATTATTTACAATACTTTTATATATTTTAATATGCATTTACCCACTTTAGCCTTTATGCGTTTACTCTGAGAGAAGCACACAGTTAATATGTAGAATTTATCGGTTGTTTACACAGCAGATGTGATTTAAAATAAAATTCCAAATGGGATTATTAACATTTTTCTGGTACTTTTTTGGTTTATTTTCATTGTTGATATATTATTTTGTTGAAAGAGCACCCAGAGATGGAAATAAATAATAATTAATTTTATTTATTTATTTATGGTAGTGTGAAATTAATGAATGCAAAAAAAATTGTGAAACCTGTAATCGTGACATCCCTCGTTTCAATAGTCAGGGTTATAATCGGGTTGTTGTTTTTACTATTTCATCTCTATTGTTAAGCACTTTGTGTTGCTTTTAATGTGTGGAAAGAAAGACGCTATATAAATTAAGTTTTGTTTAATTTTTGATTGATTTCTCACCTTCTGCATCTATTGCGACCTCTGTTCCTCCATTGCAAATGCTCCGCAGCAGACTGTCCTCCTTACTTAACGTCTGCACGGTTGTGTAGTGCAGCGAGCCCCCCACATTCAGCTTGACGTACTTACTCCCCAGTAGGCCCTGGCTTTGGTGTCCACCAGTGTTTTGGCAAACTGGCTGAGAAACACCAGACTGGGCAGAGCTGGCAGCATGACTGCCAACTGAGGCCTCAGCAGACATGGAGGTAAAGGGTCACTTCCTGGCTGGAGAGGAGAAGAATAGGGTGTCATTTTTTAATATTAGAAGTGAAATAACAAAACAAGTGAAAGATGGCAATGATAATCAGGACTATAATATACTTCACCTGTCTCCTAATCAACAACTGTGTGATAAACTTTACAGAAAACAATACACATCTTCCAGTATGAACGAAAGCATTTCTTTTAGAAAGCAATACGATAAAATTATAAAGTAAAACTAACAATATTATCACATTTAAAGGTGCAAAGTTAACTTTTACCTAAAATTTGTATTCCTTCTACTGTATGATGTATAAATGGCCAGTTACTGACTATCTGCGTAAAAAGCAGCAAAACTTCCCAAAAGACAAAAAAAGGAAACCTGGATTTGAATTTCTAATTTAATTTTGGCAGTCTTCAGAAAAACGAAAAATGGAGCAAATGACACTGAATTGTCTAATTAATCAGCTGGAAGGATGTATGTACAGTAGGTTGAAGCAAAAGCTTAGACACACCTACCCCATCACAACAAAACAAAGTTCTCTCTAGATAATATTTTAAAATAAATAAATAAATTAGGAAATTAATATTACAATTTTCAACATAGGTTTTAAACGGAAGCTTATTGCATTCACAGAAGAAAAATAATTTCAGTTTTTTTGAATTGATGAGATAAACATTAAAAGTACAAGTACATTAAAAAAAATGACCTTGTTTTTCTGTTTTTATAGGAAATATTTTTTGTTTGAATTTCCCAATGTCTTAATCCCAACAGAAAATAAAAGCGGATACAACTCAAGACGATGAGACATGCTATCAAAAAAGCAGCTGAAAGAGCATTTTGCCTGAACCGACAGAAAAATAAAAAAAAAATATCTCCATTTTAGAAAAAACTAAAAATATTTGCTATAAAAACAGAAAAAACTAGGCCAATTTTTTTTTTTTCTAACTTGTTTTTATCTCATCAATTCAGAAAAACCAAAACTTTTTTTCTCCTGTGAAAGCAATAAGCTTCCGTAGTTTTACCGATAAGGTTCACACATGCACAGCAAACATATATACAAATATACATGCATGTACATAATATTAATATTTTACTACACAAATTTCATCACTACATTTCAAATACAAAATATAGTGTGACAATATTTCAATTCACAATATATTATATTAATATATTCCAATATTTACCTTTTATTATGTTTACTGAGTATTATGCTATTTTATACAATTATATACATATACAGAATATTATTGCTGTCCAATGTAAAATTGTTGCTGTTCTTTTTTATATTTACAAACGATATATGATTTAAAAAGCTTTTTAAACAGATTTATGTTTATCGATAGGCTCCTTAAATGCATGTTGATGTTTCATCGGCTGTGTACAACCCCCTTTTAAAAATACAGACCTGTGTGTGGCTCACATGATTTCCACATTTCAAATTGAGCATCTTTGGAATGTGCAGACACAAGTATTGGTACTCAATAACAAAAGGGAACCTGGTTAATGTTTGACAGGTAGTAGAGGCTATAAGTGTATAAGTACAGTAGTTGTTAACGACGTAACCGAAAATAAGGTTTGTTTTTAGTTGCTGGAAAAGAAAACATAATACAGATGTACACATGCTATATTCTCCCAGTGTTTTCTATGTACCATGTCAAGTTTAAGGAAGTGAGGAGCAAATATTGACTAATCATCCTCCCCCAGGCTGAAGCATTCAGGTATCTGTGCAAAAGTGATTTTAATAACTAATATGAAATGGAAGCAGTGAGCTGCTCCTTCTTAGTGCTCACGGCACCAATACAATGATGTGATCAATACATACAATTACCGGAGTATTTCTTTGTACTCACCAAAGTGAACATCCAAGAGCACAACACAGTGATCCGAGATGAGAGAGCTTAAAGTTCCTCAGACAAAAATAAAGCTCCGACTAACACACACAAAAAAAAAAAACCACAACAGCTCGTTTACAGACAAGCAGCCGTTTGACAGCTCATCTCTTCTGTCACTACACTGAAGGTTAGCGAAGTTCTTTGTAATTTATGAGTAAATAAATATAATAAACTAAGTAAAGTAAAGCCTTCGTTCGATGAACAGAGCTGAGTTCATCTTTTAACACAAAGATAATGAAACGATGCTAATGTGAGGAGCTAAATAGGTCACCCGGAAACGAAATTAGACCACCAACTTCCGCTCTTTTCTTCTTCTGTGGTGTCGTTATTTGTTTAATTACTGCCACATAGAGGTAGTGGTTAGAACTGCACCAACAACGTCTTTTTTAAAAAAAAAAAAAAATTCTATTATTCTATCGCAGCAGCAATAGGCAACTTTTATCACAATGGGGGCCACAAAAATGTGATTATCTGTTCCAAAGGCCACATTAATAATATTGGTATCAGCATTTAGAATAATGACCATTACTAGAGGACAGAACAATGGCTTTTCTTTCTTTTTGTTGTTGTTTCGTGCCTTTCTTTTTGCTTTGTGTGTTTTATGTCTTTTGAGCATATTCCTTTTGTAATTTTGCATATTTTTTTTGTCGTTTTCTATATTTTCTGTCATTCTGTATACTTTTGTTGTTTTGTGTATGAGTCCATTTGTGTGTTTTTGCAGTCGTTTTTGTGCATTATTGAATTACGTTCCAGTTTTTTTGGTTGATGGCATTTTGTGTGGTTTTTTCGCAGTAATTTTCTTGTTTTTGCAGTTTTTTTGTGTGTATATTTTTCTGTAATTTTGTATGTTTTTGAAGTCATTTTGTCATGCATTTAGTTTTGGGGCCGAAAAGACGGAGGGCCGCCAGTTGTCCATTATCCGTTCTATAGCATTGGGTATGCTTTGAAAGATTTACAATGTATTACTCTGTCTCTTCTTCAGTGTCACAACTCCATTCATCCATCCATCTTATAATAGATAATCATATTAATAGATACATAATGAAAAACTGTTCTTTGAAATGGTAATAAACCAAATTATGACCACTTGACCACAAAGTTATATCAGCAGAAAATATGTGGTTGGGATTCTTGGAATATCCCTTCAAAAGCTACACTCAAAACTTGCATTTTAAGGTTTTTTTTACTATTATTATTCAATTTTGGACAAAGGGAAAATGTTTGTAGGCAGAGATTTGTAAGAAATCTCGTGGATTTTATGAATGAATCAAAACACTCAAAAATCCAAGCTGATTGTTAACAAAGTAAATTAAAAAAAATCAGTGATACATATAAAATGTGTTTTCCAAACTACACTTAGAGACCTCTAACTACATGAAAATAAAATAAAGACAATTTTATTTGAGATATTAAGGTGTGTGGCTCAGACATCAATGGTAATAAATGCAATATATAAATATTATTTTGTTTTTTATCCGTTGCATTAAAGTAACCATAACAACTAAGCTTCACTCATGAGATCTAACATCATTAAAAACTTTCATGTCCATGCAAATGTCCAGACGTCAGAACAAAAGCACAATGACAAGTTCACATCATTCAACAGAGACTTTATTTCCAGAATGGCAAATAACTTACTGCCTTAAAAAGAGAGTATTCATATGAAGGAGCAAAGAAATGCTACTGATGATAAGAGTAGAAGAAAGTCTACAAAGCAACTAAGATCCTTAACTCGGCTCAGTGAACGAGAGACTACATTCACCTTTCAACAATCATTTGTAAATAAATACATAATGTATATCACAGCGACGAGCCAGAATTGTAGATTCTTTTATCAACATAGTGCATACAACATCAAATTTGATAACAATGATAACCATTGGCTGCTAACTATATATAATGAGGATGAAAAGGTTGAGCAGAAGCGATATAATTTACAATCAGTGCATGCTCTTAGCATTATGACATTCATCTCCTCGCCTCGTCTTACACAGTATGTTAAGTGACACTGGGTGATGATGCACTTCAGAACTATAGCAAAGAATAAAATCAACACTGTCTTTGTAAACACCATGTCATAAACAGATGAAACACTTAAGGACATTAAATCATCCAACATCATATTTTGGCACAGAATTTTCATTATAAGCAAATAATGAAAATATAGAACCTCCTTTTCCACCTGATAAAAGTGTGTGTGCATGTGTGTGTGTGTGTGTGTGTGTGTATCTATATATCTATATATCTGAGGCCCTTATATATAAACAAGCGAATATATATCAACCTCGATCAATATGTCAGATATTTACATTCAGTTCGTATGTGTAATAAATTAAAGTAACACTTTGGATGTGATGTGAACCACTTGAATAATAATAATAATAATAATAATTAAAAAAAAACCCATTCACCATGTAATAAATGGTTAACACTTACTTACAAATAAAGTATTGCCAAGGTGTCTCATAGTTTGGCCTCATATTGAAGATAAATCCCTTTAAACCTTTGTCCCTTTTTCTTTAGTTGTCCATTTTTGTTTTTTGTTTTTATCCTTTGTAAGGCACCAGTCCTAATGATACAGAAAGCTCATCCACCACCAATTAAGTCTCTATTTTTCCAGACCATCATATCAGTGCAAAAAAAATAATAAAAGAAAAGCACTTTCTCCACCAGTGACCTAGAGATAGTGTGTAAAACCAATGATAAATCATAAAACGTTGACGTATGGCCTTCTTTTACTTTGAAAGGTACCTTCAGTGATCATTTCCACCTTTAAATGGACACCTCATACTCCCGTGTATCCTGCAAAGAGGGAAAGACAGCTTGAACAAATAAATATTCTATATTTGTCTGAGGTGGCAAAAGTACTAGTAAAAGAATGGATACTTGAAGAAAAAATGACTCAAAATAATCAACCTCAAAATAAATAAATTGTGTCATATAAATAATTGTATATGTTACATAATTCTATAGGCATACAAAACAGATATGGGTTAGGGTTAATGGCAAGTCTGAACGCGATTGGTTTATTGAACGTTGAGCGTCGCCCCGAAAGTTAAATGCCAGCAGTATCTTTTTAGCCTCCTCAGAAGCAGTTTTAAACTTTTTTAAACTGCTTGCCTCTGCCATGACCAAGAGTCGAACAGGCGGAAAAATAGTAGCAAAAGCCTTAGCCCAATGAGTATATCAGATCCTGTGGTCACCTGACTGCCGTAAAGTAATACGTGCTCCAGGCATTCTCCAGGTCACATGACCTGGCCAAAGACGGTCCATCTTTCCAAACTTACAATAGGCAGTATTTCAAGAGGGAAGCCCCACTCGGTGCATTGATACTGTCACGCGTTGCATATTGGACAGAGGAATCATTTAAAATAACTCATATGGGTCAACTCTTTTGGTCACAAAAGTCCACGGTGTGGCTTTAAGTAGACAAGTAGACAAGTAACAAAGTACTTGCACTTCACCTCTGATATTTGTTCAAGGATATGGTGGAAAAACGTGTTTCAAACACGTGCTCACATTGATACTCACCCCTGCCTCGTACAGAGGGTTGTTAAAATCCGACTCGACTGTAATTGGGCTGTAGGAGTGCGTGTGGGAGAGAGACTTCCAGAAGAGCGGCTTCCACTCTAGTCTGCAAATGCTTTTTAAGAGATGGAAAATAAATTAGCACAGCTCCCTGCAGAAGATGCTTGATCCAGTACAAGATTACATTTGAATGAACAAGGGCACTTACTTTGTGTAGTACATGTAAATTCCTCCAATCAGCAGAATGACCAGGATTATTGGCAGAATTATTGCCAAGGCGATGTTTTCACTCAGGATCTGATGGGAAGGCGCAAATGTCTGGGATGCTGTGAGAACAACTGGTTTATCAGTCAATGTTACTCTTTTGTGTTTACACTTAGATTTAGAGCCTGTACTACGAAGCTAGATTTCCTCTAATCGCGATAACTTCCAGGATTTAATCAGTGTGTGCTATACTACGAAGCTGGCTATCGTCTTACGGGGCTAAATCACCATGGTAACTTAGGCTGAATGGCTAACCTGGTCAGGACCAGTTTTTTTTCTGGCTAGGATCTGAGCGAGTACTAAAGCTTCGCCTCCTGACAAATCAGTTCTCTTAGAAAACAACCTGCCCAATAAAAGGTGGATCGCTGTGTGAACACGTCTCTGTGTGGATCTGATGTGACACTGACAGGAGAGAGAGAATATTCAGACATTGATGCGATCCTTTCATTTACCCGGACGCTTTCAGACTGATAAACTAATTAATTAATTCATTCATGTATTCTGTGGTGACGCTGAGAGCCTCAGTGCTGCAAGATAATATAAAATATAAACATATTCCACCTTATGATGTAGAATGAGCTGTATGAACGCAGCATCAGAGCCACAGACAAGGTAAAAGTGAAAGTGAAACTCATTAGAGTGTCTGTTTATTTTCCGTGTAGAATCTCACTCATTTAATCATCAATTTCTGCATTAATTCCATGCTGCTTTTACTGCAGCAACAGTGTTGTTTTTGGTCTGAATTATGGATTTTAATACTTCATTTTTTCTAAAGAATTTTTCCTCAATTGTGACGTAAGTTGCTCTACAGTTTCTCTGTGATTGTTATTGGTCTGACGCTGTAATCTCCACCTCTGTCACAAGAGTGCCCACGTAGCCAGGCTGATATCAACTTAGCGAGTTGATGGCTAGATTCGTAGGACAGCTTCTGTCTGACTGAGAATGTTTGGTTAAGTGAAGCCCGCCAACGGATAGAAATCCAGGATATAATTATCTAGCATCGTAGTATAGGTCCTTACAGATATCACACATAAAATATAAACAATAATAAACTGTTGAAAAATACATACAGGCTAAAAAACTCCTACAAAGAGAGTAATTTTGGATTTATACCTAAAAAGCTACTCAATACCCCGGCTATTTAATCTCAACATTTCCTTTCTTTAAGTTGGTATATTTTTCTCATTGTGACATGTATTTGGGTAAAAAAGAAATAAAAATGTCACTTCAGTTTTTTTGTCACTTATGTTGTTCATCTGTTTCTCTGAAATTGTTTGTTAATTCTAAGTGATCATGTGACATTCTTCATCACATGACTTTCTAATTCATTATAAGCTGTGGCTGTGAATGTCCAGTAATACCAGCCCTGAGGACAACTTTTTAATGTTTCTATAGCCCAAACCTTAATAAAGACTTTTTAGGATTGCCTCAGAAATCTTTGGAATTGAATAACTTACATTGGTTTTCATTATTATTATTATTTTTTTGCATGAACCCAGGCCTAAAATATTTGGAAAAACAATTGATTTACTGATTACACACAAAGTTGTGTCCTTAATCATATCTTAAGTAACACCTCTGGGAATAAGATACATAACACAATAATAAAAAAAAATCAAATCAATTAATTTGTGTGAATAGTTCATTGTTCAAATGTAAAAAAACAAAATCACCTTCCAGTTTGTGATCATCCAAGAGCTCTTCATATGCCACTACAAAAATACACATTTAAAAGTGAGAGAAGTGATATGACGACGAGGTCACATCTAGGAAAAGGAATCAGGATTTTTGCTGAACTGTATTTAAAATACAATGAAACCTTTAAAAACCTTTACCCTTGCAGAAAGGCGGAGGGCTGTTCCACTGTGACGGATGACCAGGGACACATGTGATAATAACCTCACCGATGAGCTCATAACCTTCATAGCAAAAGAAACGCAGGGTCTCTCCGGCCTGGTAGCTGTGCTTGTACAGGGTTTGGTATCCATTGTCTGGGACTCCAGGGTTTGGGCATGGATCATATTTCACTGCACATGGTAAACACACAGAGGCATCATAAGCCCAAACATGATTCACTCTGTGGTATAATAATAATATTAGTGAATAAAAACTCATCATGTTTGTGATATAGTGTTACAAATAGCATTATAGTGACGAGATGCACCAGCTCAGATATTTTTCTACTGTATATTTTTTAACTAGATTTATATGAGGCAGTGAACGTATAGAATACAGTTGTTTGAGATTGTGTGTGGTGTTTTAATTTGAAAAAGAATAATAATTTTAGAAAATTACAAAAATATAAATTTCATCATCATTATTATTTAAATAACTATTTAATTTTTAACTAAATTTATATTTGAGGAATATAAAATGCAGTTGTTTGAGATTGTGTGGTTTTTTAATTTGAAAAAGAATAATTAAAAATATATAATTTTCATTTTTATTATTATTCATTTAAATAACTATTTAATTATTTAAATATTAAACTGTATTTAAAAAAATAATTATTTTTGAGCAATATATAATACAGTTGTTTGAGACTGCGTATGGTGTTTTATTTTGAAAAGAAATAATAATATTAATAAAAAAATGTGTATATATATATATATAAATATTATTTATTTATTTAATGGTCAATGGTAAGTTAGTTATTAATCAATTCATTATTTAATTTTCATACAGTATTTTTTTTTAACTACATTTATATATGAGAATAAATGTGTTTGAGATTGTGTGGTGTTTTAATTTAAAAAAGAATAATATATTTTTTTAAATAAATAATTTTCATTTTTATTATTATTCATTTAGATAACTATTTAATCATTTAATTTTTAACTAGATTTATATTTGAGGAATATATAATACAGTTGTATGAGACTGTGTGACATTTTAATTTGAAAAAAAATAATAATAAAAAATATATAATTTAATTTTTTAAAATTATTATTTAGTTATTTAATGGTAAATGGTAAGTTAGTTATTAATGATTTAATTATATATAAAATTTAATAATTAATATATATATATAAATGTATATATATATATTTAACTACATTTATATTTGAGGAAGTGAAAATATAGAATACAGGTATTTGAGATTATGTATAGCGTTTTATTTTGAAAAGGAATAATAATTAAAAAAAAAAAAATACAAAAATATAATCTTAATTTGTAATTTTTTTCTAATCAATTACTAGACTTTTCAAGCAACTCCATTTGAATTTCGGGTGACCCCACATGGGATCATGACCCCAAAGTTGAAAACCATATAGATGCAGATACACTTACGGACACACTTTGGGCTGCGATCGCTCCATTTTGGGGTTCCGGTGTCTCTCCCGTGGCAGGAGATCTGACTGGCCCCTTCCAGCTGGTAGCCCTGGTTACACAGGAAGCGGACCACTGTCCCCACAGCAAAGCTCGTTTCTGGGTGAACTGTGCGAGCTCCGTTGATGACTTCTCCTGGATCAGGACACTGCTGAACTGCAGAGCAAGAGAAAGGAAAAAGGTCCATCATTAAGAAATCCTAAAGTTCCTATATTTACCTCAATGAAATATATTTCCTCATGTTTGTTGTTGTACAGTATGTAATCAGAGGTGAAAGTAATAGATTACAAGTACTCATGTTACTGTAATTGAGTTGCTTATATAAATAAATAAAAAATTAAGTTCCAAATGTGTACATACTAAGATTTCGTTTCTTCCTTTTTCAGTTTATACATGAGATATTTACCGTATACAAGGCAACCGTGGCAAGAATTATTACCAATAATAAACGTGGCGGGTGAACGTAACTATAGCAACTTTTACCAGGGTTGGGGTCAATTACATTTTTCAGTTACAATTACATTTTCATTTATTCGTGTTCAATTACAATTCAATTACGATTACAGTGGCCAGCAATTTTTCCCAATTAAAATTCAAGTACAATTATTTTTTATCCCTTAAAAACGTCAATTACAATTACATTCTCATTTACTGAAGTTCAGCTACAATTAATCGCAATTACTGAGCGTGAAATAAATAACCCAATAAAAGAAGACGGGTTCTAAATCAGGTGTAAAATACACTAAAAACAATTATCTATCATCTAACTTTTTTCCTTCTCTATGTTTCCTTGTTAGGCTTCATAATCAATGAAAATATAGGTTTTAATATCTTTGGTGTGAGCATCTGAGCCCTTTTTGTGTCAGTGTATCCCTAGATTTCCATTTTTTTTAAAATGGTAAAATGTGGGAAAAATTTTAATAATTGTTAACTACATATGTGTAGAACTGTACATAGAACTGTAACATGGTGCCACAGTTTTGCGCTAAAATGCATTTTCATAGAATTCTCACCGCAATTACAATTACAAAGTCAATTATCTAAAATTTGTCTGTCTTTTTTTTCTCTCTTTTCTTCATTCTTTTGTTTAATCCTCACCTTTAACACATGTCGGCGGACTGCTGCTCCAGGACAGGTCCCACTGACACGTGATGATGTCAGAGCCACTTATGTCATATCCTGGCTGGCACTGATAGGTCAGCACGCTTCCTCTAACAGGAGAGGAATGAGACGAGCTGATCCAGCCAAACTCAATATGAGGGAGGACAGGACAAGTGTCGTTGGGCTCAACCTCTGCCGGAGAAAAGATTCTCATTAGTTCCTAATGACTTAATAAGTCACAATAAATGCACTCCATTTCATGAACCTAAAGGAAAAGAATATTACCGCGATAATGAATGAGGAATCCCTGACTCAGGATGAAACTGGAATCGTCTGCATCGCTCTGAAACTGAATGGTGACCTCTGACCCCCCCGACACCACCTGGAAACGCTCTTTGGATCCAAGATATTGACCAATCACATGAGACATGAGGTCACGCCCGTCGAAAACCGTCACCACGTCTGTGTGGCGAATATTCAAGCTATTCACATAAGAACAAGGAAAATACATGATAAAAAAAGGAATATGTGGAAAAGATTTGCACAAAAATACATGTTGATGTTGAAATGGTTGGGGTCAATTACATTTTGAAATTACAATTATGTCTTCAGTTATCCATGTTCAATTTGAACTTAATTACGATTGACGTTGACCAGCAATTTTTTCAATTACACTAAAGATTATAAAAAAAAAAAAAAATTACAATTATAATATTTTCCCTGAAAATCGATTACAATTATGTTCTCAATTACTAAAGTTCAATTACATTTATTCACAATTACTGAGCCTTTAATCAGAATCAGAATTCCTTTATTAATCCCAGGGGGAAATTGCTTAATAATAAATAAGCCCAAATAACTTAACCTTCCTCTTGTGTTAGCATCTCTAATGATAAGTTTTGACCCGTGTATTTAATCAGCTATGAAATACACTAAAAAATATGACCTATCATCCAATTTGTTTCTTATCTCTTGTTAACATTGTTAAGCTTCCTAATCAATGAAAATACTAATATCAATATTTTTGGTGTGGGCATCTGAGCCTTTATTCTGTCAGTATAATCCTCAATTTCAACTTTTTTTTAATGGTAAAATGATCCTCGAGAGAACTGAAAGGTCAACTTAATATATGAAACATATTTTAATATTCGTTTCTACGTATGTGTAAACCATAGAACTGCAACATGGTTTTTATAGTTTTTAATTTAATTACATTGTAAATTATAGTAAATGGTAAATGGTAAATGGACTTGATTTTATATAGCGCTTTATCCCCACACTGAAGCAGTCTCAAAGCGCTTTACATATCAGCTCATTCACCCAATCACTCTCACATTCACACACCAGTGGGACAGGACTGCCATGCAAGGCGCTAGTCGACCACTGGGAGCAACTTAGGGTTCAGTGTCTTGCCCAAGGACACTTCGACACATAATCAGGTACTGGGATCGAACCCCCAACCTCTCGATCAGAAGACGACCCACTACCACCTGAGCCACGGTCGCCTGTTTTTATAGTTTTTATAGAATTTCCATCCCAATTACAATTAAAAAGCCAGTTATCTGAATTAAATTAAAGTCAAATTATAATTACAACAGCAACATTTTTTTTCAATTTAGATTACAATTATAATTATGCCATAATTGTAATAAATTACCATTTACACAATTACAATTATAATTGACCCCAACCCAGGAAATTACTCCCATAATCCCATTTAGAGTACTGTCTACAGCAATAGGGGCATAACCTGGAGGAGCACTACTCACATCTGAATGTCCAGTTCGATACGTTTCTCCTCGTTCCCGTGGATCTGCCACACACAGTCCAACCCCTTGGAGTAGCTCTGTGGCCAATCAGGAGAGAGTATGGTACCCGAGGGCTCGGTCAGCTCTCCTCCACACAGAGCTGAAAAAACCGTGAGACAAAACAGACAAAGGATGTTGAAAAGATACATTACATACAAATAGTCGACTCTTCTCCACCCCTTCCATTGTCCCACCCTGACTCCATCTTCCCTGTTCCCTTCCCCAAATCTAGGTGTAACACTGCCCTCTCTTTTTGTATTCTCCCTTTATTTAAGTATTTTTACCCTTCCTGAGGGAGGGCTGGTGATGGTCACAATTATGCAACAAAAGAAATGTTGTGTCAGTGGTGAAAGTATTGGATTACAAGTACTCACATTTCTAAATCATTAATTTGACTTGTACTTAAGAACATTTAAAAAGAAGTAAAGTAATTAGCTACATTGCTACACCCAACCATTACTGAGTAAATCATCATTTTTTGTATTAAAATGATCAACGGACATTGTGAAACTACAAAAAATGAAATGACCAGACAACAATCAAATGCATCACATCATAGCCGACCAACCAGATTAAATGCACAGCACCAAAACGTCATTGAATGCTGGCTATTTTCTCAGTTTTAGAAATCATAAATGTATCTATACTTAGACCCTGATAATGGTTTTTTTTTATTTTATTTTGAATGTAATTAATTGGTTATTTTTTATTTTAAACATAATTGTACATTTTGACAAACATTTTATGTTATATTTTTAAGTTTAAACACGAGATGTTTACTGTATGCAAGGGAACCGTGGCAAGATTTATGATCAAAAATAAAGTAACTCGTAACTTTTACTTTGAGTACTATTTAATTGAGCTACTTTTTTACTTGTGTATTTTATGTATGACTTACTTATACTGGCACTTGAGTACAAGTAGAATATATCAGTACTCTTTACACCTCTGTGTTGACCTTCAACAACATGTGCAGACAAGCTAAAAAAAAAAATAAACAAAAAATGAAAAGATACATTACAACCATGGAAGATGTACAGTACTGTTTGTAAGAAATGTTTCATTATTTTATTATATATATAGTTTGAAAAACTTATTTCCTTTATAAATGACAAGTCTGGCACACTTTAGAAATAAATGTATGAGTGAAACCTGAAAGAAAGCTGTAAAATTAAACTGTGTGAGTATAATTACTATATGTGCAAATTACTGCAGGAAAGAGCAGCTCTCTTCTTCCGGCAGCTGAGCTGACAGCAGCAAAAGAGCAGAGCGGAGCTCACAGAGGAATTTATTTGCTAAACATGAACTTTTTCTTCTGAGAAAGGATATGATACTTCAACATCAAACTCTATAATTTACCATCTCACTCTGGCTCTGAGGTAATCATCTACTCCTTTTCTATTTGCTGGCTCAACTGGAAAGCTAAGTAGCAAGCTAGCTAGCTACAAGTAGCAAGCTACCTAGCAGATGATTGGCTCTTTCTACAACATAATATAGCAGTCTTCTCCAAAAGATTACTGAACTGGAGACTACAGTGTGAGGAATACAAGTAAACATTGAGGTTAATGGAGCAAAGCCTAAGAAAAAGTCATATCCACTTCAAAAGCTAACGGGCCGAGCAAAGCGTCCTGACATCAATAATGAGATGGACTGGCCTGCACTGCCTTCGCAGACTGCAGCCTCAACATCAATTCCCCCAGACACAGAAGTGAACATCTGTTAAAAGCAGGAGTATCACCAAGTCACAAACCCAGTTTCATGGAGAACTGGGTAATCGATTCGCCCCACTGCTGAATAACCTAGGATCTGGCTCTAATGAGGTCAACACACAACCTTCTGGAACTGCGAAGACTGAAAGTGCTTCAGGAAAACAAAAGCGACATGGTCGGCCAAAGCAACAACCTCACACACTGATAGTGGGAGACATTTCTGTTAAAGATGCTCAGAAGATGTTTAGCAGCAACGTGACAGTGATCTGCTTACCTAATGACAGTATCATACCTGGCTGACAAAATCTTGCATATTGTTGCAGATTACCCACATTTGAAAAATGTTGTGATTCATTTTGGATTCAATGATTTAGCCAAGGAGGAGTCTGGGGTGTTAAAGCAGGATCTCACCCATCTGCAAAAAACTGTGAGCTGTTTGCAGCCTAAAGTGTTCATCAGTGGCCCGATACCTCCAGTCTGCAAAGGAGATCTGAAATTCTCAAGGATTTACTCTCTGAATAATGTTTTGTCTTCGGCTTGTGCTGCCCTTTCACTAAATTTTCTAGAAATTTTTCTTGTTTTTTTGGAAAGTCGTCATCTTTTTAGAGCAGATGGACTGTGTGTAAACAAGGCTGGAGTGAAACTTTTCACATCCAACTTATTTTACTTCACCAGTCACACTGCTATCAGTCCTGATAAAGACAGAGGACAACATGTACCATCGGAGAACAAAACAAGGAAAGAACATTGAGTCGACGAGCTTCCAGCAAGAAATCCATGTTTGCACAGATTGCAAACATGGGTTGTACTAAATGAAAAAGTAATGCAATGGTTTAAGTCATACTTGGACGAGCGAAGTTATTTTGTAACCATTGGAAACTTTGAATCTGACAGATTACCAATGTCCTGTGGGGTTCCTCAGGGCTCTGTTCTTGGACCCCTTCTGTTTAGCCTTTATATGCTTCCTTTAGGACAAATTTTACTGAACTGTAAGGTTGATTATCAGAGCTACGCAGATGACACGCAACTATATCTATCACTGAACCCAGATGACTATGGTCCAATTGAGGTGTTGTGTGACTGCTTAGAAAAAGTAAACTGCTGGATGAGTCAAAACTTCCTTCAACTAAACCATGACAAGATGAAGGTGATTGTCTTTGGAAACAAGGAAAAGAGGACTGCTATCAGCAAGTATCTTGAGTCTCGATCTTTAAAAGCTAAAGACCAAGTCAAAAACCTTGGTGTTCTGATTGACTCAGATCTTACATTCAGCAGTCAGATCAAATCTATCACAAAAACAGCTTCTACCACCTAAAGAACATCTCCACAGTGAAAGGTTTAATGACTCAGAAAGATCAGGAGAAACTGGTCCATGCTTTTATCTCCAGCAGACTGGGCTATTGTAATGGTCTTCTGACAGGAATCCCCCAAAAGAGCATCAAACAGCTACAGCAGAACACATTACTCCAGTTTTAAAGTCTTTACACTGGCTCCCAGTCAGCTTCAGAATAGACTTTAAAGTTCTGCTGCTGGTGTATAAATCTGTGAATGGGTTTGGTCCAGAATACATCAGTGACATGTTAGTCAGGTCTCTCAGATCTATGGACACAGGTCAGATAGTGGAGCCCAGAACTCACAGTAAACATGGTGATGCTGAGTTTAGTTGTTATGCTGCAAAGAAGTGGAACAAACTGCCACAGAGCTGAAGTCAGCATCACATGTGAACATTTTTAAATCAAAGTTAAAGGCACTTTTTTTCTCTACTGCATATGATTGAGAGAGAGATTTTTGGTCATGTTGTTGATGTAATGTGTTTGTGATGATTTTAATTAATTTTACTGATGATTTTAAATGTTCTTACTGATTTCAAGCAGATGAATGTTGTATCATGTAAAGTACATTGAGTTGCCTTGTGTATGAAATGCACTATACAAATAAATTTGCCTTTCCTTGCTTATAAGAATATAATGAAGTAATGCAACAGTGCATAGATTAACTCTACAACTACAATTAATTGAATAGAAACACAAAGCAAAGTATTGTGTGGCTAACAAACAAAACCATCCTCTTCTTTTGAATTTGATCTTTGAGCAGTTTCCTGTTCAGTGCTCCTCTGTTCACCTAAAACAGATCCCAGTTCTACTTTGTCCAACAAGCAATGACCACCCTGAGTGTGTTTTCTCCAGCTCCCATTTTTACTCCATTTACTTCTTAATCTTGTTTGTAATCATACTTTTAGTTTCTGCTTTACTTTTTGGTATTTTGTTCATTACAAATTAGCATTTAAGCTAAATCTGGTATTTACAACTTCGGCTGTGCATTAACACACACTGTAACACTCAAATAAACAAATACATGAAATAAATAAATTGGTTTAGTTACTAAGACTAAGCAGTCTGCTTGGAGCCTCATGTGGCTCTTTGACTCTTTTGCAATGGCTCCCCATTGTTTAAAAAAAATTAAAAAAATGAATTGTTATTTTTCACAGAGGGTATTGATGAATAATGACAATAATTAATTTTTAGGTTCACCATTTGTTAACTTAAAAACAAATCACATTATGCAATAACTCTGCCACCTTACTACTTCACCTTCTGCAACCTCTACAGACCATTGACTTTTCTGTTTCCCTGGGAAGATAACTAAACTAACAAAAAGACTATTCTGGAAGAAAATATTGATTTTATTTGTGTGGAGAAAGTTTTATTTAACTGCCAACATGCCGACTTATATGCATGCTTCATATGTTGCAAGAATATAGCATGTGTTGACGACTTGATCATGTGTTATCAAATTCAAGTTATTTTTTGTCATCCTTCAAACACATTAACTCAAAAAATTTTGTTTATATAACATTTTTAAATATAGTTTTAATTGAATATAATTTAATGCACACTATTGTCTTCATTGAGGAGGGTTTTTTCGGCTCCAGAAGGACTTTAATGCAGGTAAGATTAGACAAAATGACTCCTTTAAGAGTAAAGGTTGCAGACCACTGGTTTAAAAGCTTTTCTGTTCAGCAAACCCAAGAAGTAAGGGTAATCAGCAATATAGACTTCACCTTTACAAAGAAAAAGAAAATATTTTGTTTCCTCACTATATTCTGCGCACGTGTTGATGAATGTATTTCCTGTGAGGAAAAACCTTCATTAATACTGAAAAATCAACTTATCTGCAGAAAGAAAAGCACCTTTGCACACAGGTTCGCTGTCATTCCAGTGAGGATTGCTGGGGTCAACACACTCAATGGTGCTGGAACCTTGCTCCATGACAAAGCCCGCAGAGCAGGTGAAGGTGACAGTGGTGCCCAACTGATAGGTGATGTCACTGCTGCTGAAATTTCCATGAGGCATGTAGGGCTCCCAGCAGTGTTCATCATCAAAAGCTGAAACAGAAACAAACAGAACTTAGACCAAGCAGAGAGTGCAGTGGGAATTTTAACAATTTGAAGTAGAGACGAATCAATGCTTAGGCTGTGTTCAAAATCCCATACAAACGTATAGTCATACTAAGTCTGACGTCAAAATGAGTATGTAGTGTGTTCACATTAGAGAAAAGTAGTGGAAAAGTTGAGTATGCGAGAAGTACCTGGATGTATACTATATCGAGACATTTTTGAAGTATGCACAGTAGGCACACTAGTCATACTCAACTGCCCCATGGAATGTAAAATCGTCCTGGGACTGGCTTCAAGCTAAAAATCAAACATCCCCTTTTCAAAACAAAAGTGTCTATTATTGTCTTCTATTCGTTTTTAGTGCTTTTGTAAATAGGGGTCTTGTTTTGAAGTCAACCAGGAGTTTAGTCAGTCGCACAATGGTTAGTCTTCAATAATCTCCAAAATGTCGGCATGAAATGTGTTTCCCCTGAGGAGAACCTTTGACGTAGAAGGGACGGTGAGTGCCTTTATTGTGGCAAAATAGGACACTTTCTCTCCACCTGTCCCATTTGGCCAAAAGGCAGGGCCTGATGGGTCGGCCCAAGCCCTCCCCTGGGAAAAACTCATGACTCCAGATCCCTGCCCCCCTCTGTTGTAATCAACTCTCTCTCCCTCTTCGTGCTTTGATTGATTCTGTGACGGAGGATAATTTTTTGGACAAACAGGTGGCACTACAGGCTGGAATTAAGACAGAACCTTTGGAGAGACCCTTGATGGCCTTCGCAGTTAATGGCAGACTACTTGCTAAGGTAACACATTGCACTGAACCATTAACACTCATCCTGTCTAGTAACAACCAGGAAACTATCCAATTAAATGTCATTTCTGCCCCGTCTACACTGTGAAGAATAAATACCCTCTGCCTCCCAATGATTCTGCTTTTGCCCCTCTACAAGAAACAACCATTTTCACTAAACTGGACCTGCGTAATGCCTCCCATCTTGTGTGGATTCAGGAGGATGAATGCAAAACAGACTTTAACTTGGCGAATAAAAGAAAAGTCATACTGCCAAAATGTAATGTGCTCACCCTCGTATCGGAGTGCCAGCAGCAGAGGGATGGAGGAGGAGTCCGCTGTGAGCTCCAGGTACAAAGTAGAGCTCTCGCTCAGCAGCCCTCGTTCTGGGACATCGTCCAGATCAGAGTCAAAGACTGGTGTGGACAGGGAGCTGTTCCCGCTGCGGACTATTAACCTGACAGGAAAACAGCACCAGGAAATACAAAAGACAAAATGGATGACATGATCAGTGTTCGAACAAGCACCAGATGTGTTACATAATAAAACATCTTTATTTCATTAAAGGTGTAATTTTGTATGATTGTAGAAATCAGAGATGAAAGTAATGGATTACAATTACTCACCTTACTGTAGTAGTTTACTGAAGTAAAATAATTTGTTACATTTCTTCACTTTCTTCAGTTCAGGTTGCGGTTTCTAATATGTTGTTTCCAACATGACACATTTGGCATGGCACGATTTTAGAATTAATAATTGTAGCTATACGTAGAGCCTGAGAATGAATTTATATTTTGTTTAAAAAATGATTGTATATTTTGACAAATTTTTTATTTTATACAGATACTTTTGCAGAAAATAAATTAACTTCAAATTGTGCAAGATTTGGTCTTTCCTTTTTAAGTTTGTTCATGAGATGTTTACTGTATGCAAGGGAACCGTGGCAAGATCTGTAAATGATTCATGGGTAAAATTAACTAGTAACTTTTACTTTGAGTACTATTTAATTGAGCTCATTTTTGCTTGTACTTGAGTATTTTATGCATGACATACTTCTACTTGAGTACAATTTCAATCATGTAACAGTACTTCTACTTGAGTAGGATATATCAGTACTCTTACACCTCTGCCAAAAAGCATTGGCCATGCTTACATGAGAGATTTAATTCCCCTTTTATTAAAAATAAAAGTTAAATCCTCTTTAAACTGACATGATAAAAACTTGATTCTGAATGAAAATGGTCATTTCAAACTAATGTTAATCTGAATTAGGTGGCTGCTTTTTTCCGATTTTAATTCCAGTCTTTCTGCACATGCTCATCCTGTCGCGATGATGCGAAAGTTATTTATATTTATTTATTTATAAAGCACTTTAAAAACCCAGGAAGAGGGGGACAAAGTGCTGTTCAAAGTCACAACAGATATATAAGGTTTATACACTAGACAAGATAAACAATTTAAACAAAACAAAATATACAATAACAGTGCACATAAAATCAATGCAATTTAAAAACCAAAAGCCAAAAAAAGTGTGTTTTTAAACTTAAAAACAACAGGGACATGGGGTGAAGAAGGTCTGCCAGACATGTGGGTGTAAAGCCACGCAATTATTAAAAATCAAATAAAAGGAGTTTAAAATGAATCCTAAAATGAACTACTTGTACTTGAGTATTTTATGTAAGCAGTAGCTCTCTGTGCGGTTGCCGTATCAATATACCAACATTCGATCAGTACGCAGCGCCCCTATTTGGCCAGTTTAGGTCATGTGACAGGTCAGTCATTGGCCAGTTTAGGTCGTGTGACTAAGACTAAACCTTACCCTAACCCTAAAAATTATTTATTTATATTGGGTTATAACCTAACCCTAACCCTAAGACGCTACGTACGTGTACTTTGGTAACTGTACCGTTAGTACTGGGGGTTGTCCTTACGGCAACCAGACATTTTCTATTATGTATGACTTACTTGTACTTGAGTACAATTTCAATTGAGTAATAGTACTTCTATGTGAGTAGGATATATCAGTACTCTTCACACCTCTGGTATAAATGCACATCTCTATGTATTCAGCAGAGGATTTTGTGTAAATGAGGTTTGAAAAGGTGACACATTAACTGCACTCAGCTGCAGAGCTGCCAGTGTGGGAGTCATTTTCAGACAGCTTACTTGTCATCATCCTCATCCAGTGCGATCCTCTCAAAGTGCAGGTGGAGTCTGTGTCCCTCTTTGGCTTCAATTAACCAGTGACAGCTCAGGTTATTTCCATTGTTTCCATTACTGTGGTTGCCCACGGACGGAGGAGTAGGAGACAGAATTCGCCCCACAGTCGCATTACGAATCCATCCTCCACAAGACACCGCTGGGACAAATAAAGCACCATCTCACACATTATTTCAGCACTTTATCACTGAGAGTCGCACTATTATCACGGCCCAGACACTGTTGGTGTATATATACACACCGACACATTGGGGCTCAGCTGTGCTCCAGTGGGGCTGAGTCGTGTTGACACACGTTGACACCTCGTGGCCACGAACCTGGAAGCCTGGATCACAGTGGAAATGGGCCTGACCTCCAGGATGAATGTCAGTCACTGTCACTCCTCCACCCTCAGGGGAACGAGGGAACGGGCAGGAAAGCAGGAAGGCTGCACGTAGAAACCAGGAATCAGCTTCCTTTAGACCTCAGTGTATGGATTACAACTTACCCTGATAATGGAGGCTAAACACGCCGTGGTTGTTCTGTCGGAGACTGCGATAGTGAATGTACACCTTATTGGTTGTACTACGAATCACCTGGCCTGCCTTCATCATGGTCTCATTGGCTAAAAGCTCCGGTCCTGAGCCTCCGTAGCCCATGATAGTCAGAGACTCTTCCTTAGAGAGGTTAGCCTTCCTTACCTTGATGGAAAGGGAATGAAAGCAGACTGATGAAGCGCTGTTTTCTGATGTCTTCAAACACTATTGACATTGTTATACAACTTTAAGTAAATGAAGATAATTAGTCAGTCAATACTGCACTAACACCATGAGAACCATCAGATCTTCTTAGCAATGCAATCAAAGCTGAAAAAGGTAAAACACTGTTTGTTGCCCTTATTCTAGTGCTTATGCAGTTGTTGGGTGTGCATCGGCATTAATCTGATTATATGATTCACAATTTGCATGTTACAATTCGATATATCCAGAAACTAAACAGCACGATTTACATCGTGATATCAATAATTACAAATTTCAGTAACACTTTACTTAAAATTTTATACATAAGGCTGACATTACGCTGTCATTAGCATAAATAAGGTGTAATGAAGGCTGTCATTAAGTGTTGTTTGCTAAATAAGTTGATTCGGCATCTCACCGCAAGCAAGGTATGCTGTTCTGGGTCAAGGGTCATGACTACCCAGACACATAAACATGGCGGAGTGCGACACAGACATTCAATACTTTAAACGTTGTAACATCAATGTTTTAAAAGAATTCTGTAAGAAACGGGGATACCGTATTACAATGTCATTGCAAAAATCCCCGATAGTTTTAACAAAACAGCAGGAACGGGAGGCTGTCAACCTTGATTATAAATCTCTGCTTGAGATCAGTGTTGACAGTTGTCAGATGACAATTCCAGATCCCTTAGAGCTGAGCGAAGGTTGGGAGAGGGAGTCAACAGCAGCAAATAAAAGTACATAGATATATATATATCTGATTCACAAGGATGAGCAAAACCTTGCTAACGACTACAAAGAAAATGACTTATTTTTCCATCAACATGACATGTACAGGCTATATATATCGAGGTCTAACATTATTTTATTTACATACAACTCTGGCATAAATACATACATTGAATAGCGTGGTGTAGGCCTATTTATATGTAGGGTTTATATACTAATATATTAGGCCTAATAAAATAATACAATAAAAACACACACATATACTTTATATATATATATGCATGATTATTGAGTCAATATAACAGGCCTCACTGATTAACTCACGGGTTAGCCCATATATACTGTATATGCATCATATATGTATGTATGTATGTATGTATGTATACAGTCCTTAAAGGCTAGTGATATTATATACATGTACATGCCCTTGGTCATGCAAACACAAACTTATACTGCAACTATAGTCCTAGAAAGGGCCGTATATTATTTACATATTGGTTACAAATAGCATTACTAGTTACCAAAGTATATGGTTGTATGTCAAATTAAATGTAATGTAGTCCATTCGGCATGACTTTCTGGATCTTGTTTTTCAGTAGGAAATGGGAGCAGTACGATGTGAGGTTCCTTTATTGCACATGTGAATAGGGCAAAAATCTTCCATCCACTTATTAAGCCCACGTGTACCATTGGGGTAGTCACACACTGAACAATGGGAACCTGGCATATTGCCTTAAAATGACCTTACACAATGTAAATACTTCAATAGTAGGTTGTTCCACAAAGATAAGTATGTTCACGACTACATGGGTAGTCGTGAACTCTGACCCATAACATATTGACCAGTGCACCGTGCATTCATGCTGATAATGCTGACTTTTCTTATTATGACAGCTTTCGCTAAATTATGACACCTTTGGAGCTTAATTGCCATTTTTTTGGGTTAGGTGGAGGGATCTAGTGTGGTTAGGGGTTAGGGTAATGAAGGGGTAGGGTTAGGGTAACAAACAGCACTTATTCATGCTATTGACAGGTGTAATGTCATAATAATGACAGCGTAATGTCAGCCTTTATGTATGAATCTTCAAGTCAAGTGTTGCCCAAATTTCACCTTCACAAGTACTAAATGGTATGAGATCATATTTATTTTTGTTTGTTTAAAAGTGCCAAGTATGTTTTATCAATCAACTTCTAAGGAATGAGGTAGTTTAACAAGGTCTGATGTGCTTCACTGTCACCTAGTGACTTGGCCTTTTCATGCTATGCAAATGTTAGCGCAATTAAATGTTTTTATTTTTTTTTTAATTTTTGTTGGAAAACAAAAATCAGTTCTGACATTTTTTGGATCAATAAGATAATTGCGCGCTGAAATAATGTGATATATTACTTAATCAGTTTCTTACACCCTTAGTTGTTACTGCTCTCATCATGATTTTTTTTTTTACACTAGATTAAAAGATAACACATGTTCTCGCTATTCTCACAATCGCACAGTTTTTTTTTTTTTTAACATCTTGCCTCTTACCTCAATCTCCACACCATAACCCGCATAGACTGTGATGCTGTATGAACACTCCAAAGGGGAGGAAGAGGATGATGAAGATGCCAGATCAGGTGACTCCACAACTTCCTCCATCGCTGATAAGGTGGCGTTGCACTGCACTGTAAGAAAAAGAAGGAAAAAAAAAAAACGGTAAATGAGTGTCATTTATGGGTACTTTTTTGACTATATTTCTAAATCTGTAATTTTACTTTTACTCACATATGTTTTAAAATAAGTAAAATAATTTGTTACATTTCTATACCCAACCGAGTAAACTATTACTTTTTGTTACAACAATCAA
Organism: Gouania willdenowi; assembly: GCF_900634775.1. Taxonomy (NCBI): domain Eukaryota; kingdom Metazoa; phylum Chordata; class Actinopteri; order Blenniiformes; family Gobiesocidae; genus Gouania; species Gouania willdenowi. Next base: position 9,817,855 of record NC_041051.1, on the reverse strand, counting down.
ATGCATTACATCATAGCCGACCAATCAGATTAACCGTAATGATCGTGCCAAAACAGCATTGAATAGAGGTTATTTTCTCAATTTTAGAGTTCATAAATGTAGCTATACTTAGAGCCTGAGAATTAATTAAAATTTTGAATTGAATTCATTGGTGTTATTTTATCTAAAAAAAAAAAAGATTTGTACATTATGGCAAACCATTTATTTTATACAGATGCTTTTGTGGAAAATAAATGTTGTTCCAATTGAGCAATATTTCAACTATTCCTTTTTAAGTTTATACATGAGATGTTTACTGTATGCAAGGGAACCGTGGCAAGATTGATTACCAAAAATAAACATTAGGGGTGAAAGTAACTAGTAACTTTTACTTTGAGTACTATTTAATTGAGTTACTTTTTTATTTGTACTTGAGTATCCTATGTAAATAAATAGAATAAATAAAAAGTAAACAAAGTTGTCTGAAACTTTTTTTTTTCTTTATTTTATTTCATTTAACAAACCACAAAGTGTTTGGTCTTATACCAGGACATATTGACTGATGCTTATTCAGTTCAGCAGGAATGACAGACTTGTGCCTAAGTCCAAAGTAACAAAAAAAAAATCCAAAAACATAGCATAAAAGCTATGTTGATGAGAGAAATGCTAATGTTGTAAAACAGTGACATATTTAGCATTAAAAAAAAGAAAATAAATCAGTGTAACCAAATAATCCTTTTTGTCAAGCTTTTCTTGAGTCTGTTTAGCATTCACAACACTGACTCCCTCAAAAATAACCAGGTTTGAAGAAAACAGCAGCAAACACCACATGTTATTTCTGGCTTGCAATTAAAGCCCTTTCCTATTTGAGTCTATCACAATAATATAATCACACAGCCCTGTCTAATGTCTGAGCACCAAGCTTCAGCCTGAAATAACCTCCATCCCTAATGATTGCTAAGTGAACGCCATTGTCATCAACTGCACATTTAAAAATCACCCAATGATGTTATTTAACGCTAAAGAAAGTTGTTCTGTCAATGCCGAAGAGTGCTGATAATAAACATGAGGCCAGTTGAAGTAGTATGGTGTTGATTTGTTCTGAATCAGGTTAGTTTATTGACTGAAACTGTGACCTGAGCTGCTGCCTGGTATGTTTCAGGAACAATTGAATCACTGACTGCCCATTATGGCTCAAATGGTGTCAGTGAAGAAGAAATGGCTTTGTAGTATGTTTGGCCAATAGCAAATGGAGATGTAATCCTTTTAGACAAAAGGAACTTCATTAAGAAAATTTGTTTTATGACTTGAAACAATTGCTGCTTTTTTACACCTATTTTGAGTTTGTGGTACACTTCAATATAAAAGGAGGCCAGATTGTTCAGTGATTACCTGTAACACATTCTCAAACTTTTCAGCCCACAACCCCCAAAATAAAGGTTCCAGAGAGCGGGGACCCCCACTGTAGCTGAAGGTGGTTGAACACAGACATGAACATTAAAGAACAGTCATGTGGAGACAGGACCAACTCTAAGGGGGAATAAAGGGGAGAGTTTTTTGGGGGACAATCCATACAGTCAGCAAAATGATGGTCTATTGTTCTATGAATCCGCAATAACCACATTTATTTATTCATTTAAATAATATCCACTGTTATCTAGGAAGTTTATTGTTATTATGTGTGCCATAGTATATAGTCATCTTAAATATGTAAATCCTTTTAATCAGAAATAAAATGGGCTAAAAGTGACCAGAAATGGTGGAAAAGGTGATGAAATGGGATTTTAAAAACCACAGAAATTGGTTCAAAGCTGCAAATTAGACTGGCCAAAACAGTCAGAAAAAGTGGTAAAAAGGGTTCCAAATGTGTCAATATTGGAACAATTAGTAGAGAAACATTTAATTTATAAATTGTGGGGTAATGTAATTTGAAAAGTAGGAATGAATAGTTTAAACAGGCCAATAATGGTCATGAAATATGGTGAAAAGAGGTAAAAAGTGACAATAATGGGTGAACATATGTGACATTAGGTGGTAAAAGTGGTGCAAAGGGTTTATATGTGCCAAAAATGTCTTGAAAGTGAAATTAATTTGCATAAAAGGCATTGAAATTTGATGGAGAAGTGGCACTTATTGAAGTATTGTAGCAAAAATGCATTAAAGGAGCAAAAATATGGCAAGAAAAAGTATTGAAAATAGGTTAAAAGGTGGCAAGTTTGGTGTAGTTGCAGAAACATTGTAAAAAAATAAGTAAAAATGGGCTAAAATTGTTAGAAGAAATATTCTTCGCTTCTTGAAGGCATCTGGCAACCCCCTCCCAGTGTCTTGCAACCCTAAATGGGGTCCTGACTCCAAGGTTGTGAACCCCTGCTCTTAGTGAATGTGTCAGTTTATCTTATTGACTTAAAGGAGTGAATGTGTCAGCATTAGGTTTGTAAAAGCGTAGAGAGCTGCCTTTGCATGTAACCGCGCTATGCTAAATGCTATACCTAAGTTCACAGTACATTAGTGAATAGATGCCACGTGACTGCTGCTGCTACGTTCTCTAGCGAGTGGGCGAGATAACACTACAGTCAGGATGACAGAGCTAGAGACGATAGAGAAACTTTTTTTTTGAGGAAAAACGACAGCTTTTAAAAGATAGGAGACCAACACCTGAGTTACCAGAGCTTCAGCAAAGGTAAGGTTAGAACATTGTTGGTACTTTCTACAGTGAATGGAACAAAAGGAAGGATTGGCTTTGTGGATGCTCCTCACTGAGGCTGTTCTGAGTTGTTTTTGTCATTTTCTCCGTGTTTCTGTGTTTCCAACACAAACAAGGGATGCGCTGCCGTGTCATGAGATATATCTTGTTGGGAGAGTATGGAGGCTATATTAAATAATTGTTTATGTTTCTTTAATGGTGTTTATGATGTTGATTTTGTTAGATGGCTAAATGCTTGTTCATTTGGATCTTGTTGGATTTTTTCTTTTTATATTTTGATAAGCGCATTGAGATGACTTTGTTGTAAATTGCTTTATACAAATAAAATTGATTTGGATTGAATTAACACTTGCCAGCAGAAACATATGAAATTGTCATTGGTGGTCTCGATTTTTGCAACGTGCCTACCCAGCCCTAGTGGTCACGGCACGTCACTGACAAAAATACACATAATGACTCAACATACATTACAGAAAAGCACACCAAATGAAAAAAATATAAAAATGAGTAAAAAAAAACAACAAACACATTTATCAAGCGCATGTCCCATAGAATTAAACCAGGGAAATCACACACACTATTTTATTTTGCACCCACAAATAAACCCCTTTATAACACTACAAAGTACAGAGTATGTACACCTCTTTGTACATCCATCCTTCAAACACATACTCATTTGGTAATAATTGAGAACTCTACTTAAGCTCCCACTATATGAATACATACTGTACTTCCGACGGGCACTGTACTAGTTCCTAATAATAAAGGAAGTAGAATAAAGTGCACATGCAGTTTGTCACATGATTCGGAAAGTGACATGTTTAGGAATTTCTGCCACTGAGTGTGTACTGGTTCTGCTGGAGTTTCTTCCTGTTAAAAGGGAGTTTTTACTTCCCGCTGTCGCTGATGCTTGTTTATGTGGATTTGTTGTTTTTTTTTTTTCTTTTTCTCTTCAGAATTGTATATTTTGATAGCGCTTTGAGTTGACTATTGTTGTAATTTGTGCTCTATGAATAAAGTTGAATTGAATTGAATTGAAATGTACCTGGCATATGCATGGTGGTTATGGTGGTGGTGGTAATCAGGGTGGTGGTGGTCTCCTCCTCTATGGGCAGTGAAGACACGGTGCTCCTTGCTCCTGCGTGACCAGCTGAGGAGCTCAAAGCAGTTGTGAGGAGTCCTGGGGATATGGCTGTTGATGTGGACTCAGCCTGACGGAATCTGGGTACAGCCTGCGTTGGGTTGGTGGTGGTGCCTGTAGGGCCACACTCACTTTGAAGTCAATGGCCATCATTTGTCAACTTTGCGTGAAAACGGGTGCAAATCTGAGTGCACATTTGGTCATACAACAGGACCGATGTGGGATTTATGAAAGACAGTGTCTATTCGTACGGTTGCCGTACGGACAACCTCCCGTGCTACTGGTACGTTTACCAAAGTACACGTACGTAGAGTCTTAGGGTTAGGTTATAACACTATATCCCAACAATTTTAGGGTTAGGGTTAGGTTTTTTTAGTCACATGACCTAAACTGGCCAATGACTGACCTTATCACATGACCTAAACTGGCCAAAGAGGGGTGCTGCATATGGATAGAATGTTGGTATATTGATACAGCAACCGTATGGATAGCCACCGCCTTTATGAAACATTCGTATTTGACCAATCCCAGGGTCAAATAATGATCAGGTGTTGATAAATGCGGCAGCTGAATTTTATTGTCATTAACATGTTACGCCCTCAAATATTCCTGGTTTGGAGGCCCCGCCCACTGAGGGGAAACAAACATTGGCAAGGAAATAAATGCTTCCAAGATAAAAATCAGCATCCTCACAGCTGAGGTGAAGAAAAAAAAACGTGCTCTTTGATAGTTTGAATACTGGAATTTAAGGAGCTCATTTTAAACGCTCTGTGAAAGAGAATAACGAAGGCACTGAACAGCGCTTCAGTATCTGAACATAGACTCGGGCTGAGGTTTGAATTAAATTCTCAATAACTAACATAACCAATGCCTAATGATGGTTTAAATGAAAATGTACTCACCCAAAGCCTAAAAGCGTAAATCCCTGCTATTTAATCAAGACAATTCTTTACATTTTGGTCAAGAAAAAGTAAACGAGCGCAAGAATTGATAAATACCAAAGCTAGCGTGAATTTGGTTTAACGTACGTCATACGCTCAGATCTGAACGTATGAAAGGTTGCTAAATGAAGGCCAATGCTTTTCTTTTCATTTTTTGTTATTAGTATTAAACATTCTCTTTGTGTTGTGCTGAAGCTGTGTGGGCGTACCTGTCCCAGCTGATGCCGCCCCAAGGTACTCTTTGCTCTGCAGGGCAGCATGGATCAGATCACCCAGTGGGTAGGAGTCTGGGGAGGATGTTGGTGGTGTATCAGGCTCTGGAGTCAAAAAGCTCATACCTGGAAAAGCAAGACCTGATTAAGAGGGCCCATAGTGGAGCCTAGTTCACAGTAAACATTTGGTGACACTGCTTTTAGTTGTTATGCTGCAAAGAAGTGGAACAAACTACCAGTAGAGCATAAGTCAGCATGCAATGAACATTTTTAAATTCAAATTAAAGGCACAATTTGTTTAACTGTATATGACTGTATATGACTGTATAAAATTTGCTACACCACATGTGTCAAACTCAAGGCCCGGGGACAAAATCCAGCCCTTTAGTGCATCAAATTCAGCCCAGGGTAAAGTCGGAATCACAGAAAACATGAATTATTGTGTAAAAATTCTAAATAACTCAGTTGTAGATATCTCAGCTCTTCTAAATACATAAATTCAATGAATATCTATAACACTTTCCAGGGTGCACAATTCTCTTCACACTTTTATCACATGTTGACCGTCATTTTTAATCGCAAATTATTGAAGAAGGAATGTTTATCTTTTCCAAAATCCTGCAATTTTATTGAAATTATTCCACAAATTTTCCCCCCAAATTTAATAAAAATTGGTCACAAACTCAAGGAAATTTAAAGATTGGATATTGTCTGTAATTTCCATTACTTTATATATATTTTTAGGACAGAATAACGTTAAAATTGCTTGCTTTCCCTCCTAAAATTTGGTGGCCACTTGAAATCAAACTAGTCCACATTTGGCCCTTGAACTGAAATATGTTTGACACCCCTGCCCTATATACAAATACATTTGCCTTGCCTTGTCTAATGTTATGTAAGTAGATTTAAAAATCATACCATGCAGATTAACAACACATAATAGTGGTGATAAAGGCTGTATAGCAGTGGTTACCAATATTTTTTGTCCCTTTGCATCTTTGTCAAATCACGTGTACCCCCTCTTCCTATCATAAGTACAGTCTCCATAATTTCAAATGATTTTTATATATGGAACAGCGGGCTCTCATGAACCCCTAAATGTGTCTCAAACAATGGTTTCCTAAGGTTTAATCTACAAATTCAAACAATGTGTGCAAAGTGTAAATTATTTAAAAAGACTATATCATACAACTTACATGTGATTACTTCGATCGTAAAAAATAGTGTCGCCTTTGTAAAATGTAGCTAATTATTGTCTCCTGTTGCCAGAAGTGTGTTAAAATGGCATCTACAGCATAAAATAATCCTGTTTAAATAAATGACAAAAAAATATAGTAATTATTGAGCAATATTACTGGTTTGTGGTAAATTTGCTCAAAAAAAAAGCCTAAAAAGGAACAAGGAACATTTCCCAACAGTTTTTAATAATTTGTGAAATCTGACCCCCTGCAATGTGCTCATGTACCCCTAGGGGTACACGTACCCCAGTTTGAGAATCACTGCTGTATAGAATAAACACACAGTTACCTGAAACTAAGTTGACCGTAGTCACAGAAAGTAACACAGCAAGGCCTGTGAACCCCATGGCTTTAGATAACCCTGGATAACCTAGGAGAAAATAAGGGAGAAAAATCAGCACAAAAACAATTACATACATTTAATTAGTCTATTTGTGCACCTCATTAGTGATTACAGCAGCCAGTGATAATCTAGACTCAATGTTGACTTAAAGTAATGCACTCAGAATCAGAAATACCTAAAGAAATAAAAAAATAGTAGGGGGAAATTACTTGCATTACGGAGGCTCAAGAAATATTACAAATAAAAAGAATAAACACTAAACAGAGAAAGAAAGAAAGAAAGAAAGAAAGAAAGAGAAAGAAAAATTTACATACTTAAATAAAGGTCTGTTAATTAAATAGGGATTTAATACAAGTACACACATTACAGTAGAAAAAACCCCAAGATAAATAATAATAATAATAATAATAATAATAATAACAATAATAATAATAATAATAATAATAATAATAATAATAATAATAATAATAATAATACAAATATACAAATGTATAAATATAATACAGATATATACAACAATCAAAGCTGTCAGCCACCAATAACGGAAATGGAAATTCAAGTGAAGCCAAAACCACTTGAGATTCGTATTTAGAAATGAATCACATGTTTACATCACACAGGTCGCAGGAATAAGCATTCCTTGCTCTGTGACTGATTGATTTAAAACACAGACCATGATAATCTATCGTGTATAAATGTGTCTGATGATCATTGATCAACAAACACCAGCCATTATATATATTACATGCATGCTGTGCACACGGTGCCAGGTTGAATATTTCAGGCTCCCCTCCTGCAAAATGCGCTATTACAACCATGTTAGAGGAAAGCCTTTCCTCCCTGCAGATGCACACGCTGCCCAACATCTGGAATCAGTCTGAGAAATGGTGATGATGATGATGTGGTATAAAATACACCTGCCGTCCATCGAGGCGTTTCCTTATAGACTGATGGGGCTGCGAAGGGCAGCATCACTCCCCCTTCACCGGCCCTCTTTGTGCAGAAGGCTTTTTTTAAAATTATTATTATTTATTATGAGTCATGTCCTGAGAGCATAAGACATGACTGCATCCTGCTTACCTCTCCGTCCTCTCCTGGTTACCTGTGCGGGGGATCCTGGTGCTGGAGGCCGCTGTTGTGCTGGTGCTGGTGAGGTGTCCCTGGATGGTTACCGTGTGCTTGACGCATTCAGCTATGATGTGAGGGCATTCGTGCCGGAGCGTCATTGGCGCCCTAGCGGCGGGGTGCGGCTATTGCAGGTGCTCCCATTATGTGGTGGTGAGAGCCGGAGGAGCTGTCCGTCTGCCTGGTGCTGAAGTGCGTCCGTCTCCAGCCGTACATCAAAGGTAACGTGACAGATGTGAGACTCAGATATGATCAGGGCATGAATGCACAGGCACGGTTTGCATGGCGGACATCATCATCACAACATAATATAACATAACGGCGGATGTTTGGATAGTAAACATAAAGCAGCTGAGCCTTCATGGCGGGGGCATAAGCAACGATATAAGGGGGTGCTGCAAGGTGCGTTACTGTATGGAGCTGTATGCTCTGTGATTGGATCATCCATAAACTTACAGAAACCTGTAAGAGACCTGTGAAAGAAGAAAGAAAAAGAGGACGGACATTCACACTTAGAAATGCAGAAAAAAAAAATGAAAGGTTAACTCAAAATCGGATGTTCCTTTATTATGGAGATAGATTTGTCTTTATTATTAAAAAAAATAAAAAAAAATAAAAATAAAAATCAATCAAAAACACTTCATTAGACGTTTTATACATAAAGGCTGACATTACACTGTCATTATTCATGACATCACACCTGTCATTAGCATGAATAAAGTGTCATTAAGGCTGTCGTTCGTTAACCCTAACTCTTCCATGCCCTAACCAGGGTTGGGGTCAATTACATTTTACAGTTACAATTACGTCTTCAATTATCCATGTTCAATTACAATTAAGTTGACCAGCATTTTTTAAATTACAATTAAATTACGATAATTTTAACCACCTGAAAGTCAATTACAATTACGCTCTCAATTACTAAATGTCTTAACCATGTCTTAAATCAGCTGTAAAATACACTAAAACAACTATCTGTTATCTAATTGCTTCCTCATCTCTTGGTTACCTTGTTAGGCTTAAATAACCCTTGATGTATTATTTTTTTAAATGGTAAAATTATCTTCATAACATAGCTCATAACAGCCAATTCATAATAAAAAAAAAAAAAACTATTTAAAAAAAACCTGCCCTACAGCAGACCATGATTCATGCTGAAGTACTCTAATACCTACTACCTGTGTGGGTGTGAATATTCACAAGGTGTTATTCACCAGCATCTGAGGAATGCACACCTATAGAATGCAAAAACCAACCCTGATTAACATGTTGGGATTAACCCAGGAGATAGAGCAGAAAAGGATTCCAAGAAATACAATAGGTCAGAGGGTGCAGTCACAACGGCATCCCAGGCCGGGCCAGGCCGTGCATGTGTGAAACCATTGGGGGCCTATTGGGGGCCCATTGTGAGGCTTGTGTAAGTGTTAACTTCCACATAGTCTTTCTTGACCTGGCTTGAAGAGACCTTGTTGGTCGCTCATGTATTTTGTAGACAGTGGCAAGGCTGGCCGAGAGCATAGAGTGCTATGCCATAGGGTTTTAATTAAAGTTTTATGCCAAATACAATTACAATGTCAGTAATCTGAACTCAATTACACTTACGATAGCAACATTTTTGTAATTAATTATAAGCCTTATTCATGCTATTGACAGGTAATGACAGCGTAATGTCAGCCTCATGTATAAAACTTCAGTTACCAAAAAATGTTGACTTCAATCAAAAATACATATTTTCAAAGGAAAAAAGTGTTGACTTGCAAAAATAAATAAATAAATAAGTAAATTAAAAAAGTTGAAAAAAAAAAAATCGACATTTGAGACCCAAATCATTGCATTTAAAGACTTTATTTATTTAGCTTTTTTTTTTTTTTTTTTAATTAAAATTTTTTTTTTTTGTATTCTGGCCATATTCTGGGTAGTACATTTGTGTCTTTATTATTCAATCAAAATATGAAACATCTCAATCAAAGAAAAGTGCAATTATTTATGTCTTGAATACTCTTTTTTTTTTAAAAAATTATTATTATTATGGAATAATAAAGACACAAATATACCTCCATACTTTATGAAGATATTTATGATGTAATATGTAATTAAACTCAAATATAATTGAAAACACACAATACATTTTTTTAAGTTTTAAGCTTAAAGCTTCCAAATAGTTTTTTGTAACCAATTAGTAATTTTGATTGGACTATATTTAAATAACTGGAATAAAACTATAAAATTGTATATTCCATCTGTTTAGAAGCAACAATAAAGACAGAATAAATTATAGATTAACATTGTCAAACAATTCATGTGACATCTGAAAAATAGATGCGCGCTTCAGTTTACTACCAGTTTTTAATAAAGAACATGTTACTCAAAAAGCAGTTCTCAACCTTTGCAAATATTGTCAACTTGAATGTTGTTTCTAGCTCATCCCTATTATATAAGGTGATGAAGTACTGAACATAAAAGTCAAATGTAAGTTATTTTAAGCTGGTGGATGGTTTTTGTAACAGGTTTTCATGCTTTATGGCTTTTTCTTTTAATGATCACATTCATCCATCTTCATTTCCAGCCCACTGGACCCACTGTGTAAACACGTCTGCTGTTTTTCTAATGTTCATTCATGTTATGCAGGACTCCAGCTGATTTACAACCCACAAGCAGCTGTGGAACAGCGCACTCACTTATTACTCATGCAATGCAGGTTGTTTTTAAATGAAGCAAATTATATTTCACAAAAGCTACCTAAAAGATCTGCTGTAATGCTTTTAGAGGTGGATGAATGTTTTTTTTTCTTTTTCATTTATTTATTTAAATTTTTTTTTACATTGTTTTATTGTAACTACAATGACAGGAAGTGAATAATTAGAGAAATTTCTTACCACACACTGTGAACTCACGTTAGCCTGTAAAGGGTTTTGAGTTCTAAACTAGCCTCAGATTGGAGTTTGCTGAGGGTTAGCAACTTTTACAGCCAAGAAACATTTATAATTGTGTCCGTAAAAACAATTACCCAACTACAAATTTATTGAGGTTAATGATGGCATCAATACAGGTTATTGCAATAATAAGTTTAAGAAACCTTAAAAATGGGCATTCAAGTAGGAGTTTCTCTTTATTTTTCAAAAATAAAAAGGTTAAACAGTGAAGAAGAGAAAAGAACACAGGGTTAAACCTTACATAACATTGAGCCAATCTCAAAGGACGAGCGAACCTTCTTTGTATGTTTCATTAATGTCTTAGTGGGATCGTCTTAATTCCTTATGACCCCAAAGAAGATTAATGTCAGGAATTAATGAGGGTTTTTCCAGCTTGAAGTGATAAAGTGGTGTGTGTGTGTGTGTGTGTTTGTTTGTGTATGTGTAAGGAAAAAAATATTTGGCAATATATCGGGATATTTAATCGTGCGATTATCGTGTTGATCCAAAAGATGTCAGAATCAATTTTTTAAATCATGTCTTTTAACCAAAAATATCCAAACTTTTAATTGCGCTAACATGCATAGCACATTAATGCCCGGTCACTAGGTGTCAGTGAATTACATTAGACTATGTTAAACTACCTCACTACTCAGTGCATTTTAGCTTGGCACTTTTAGAATAAAATCTGTTGTAGAAAAAGTTTAATTTGACAGTTTGATAAACATACCACTTATTGGTACTTGAATTACAGTCAGTTACCATGTTACTGTTCTCACAAGTTAAAACAATAAATTAATTGTATTTCATACCATTTTGTACTTGTAAAAGTAAAATTTGTACTTATTGATATTGCGATATATCGAGATGTATATTGTCCTGTTTAGTATCAGGATATAATGTATCTTGACATACAAATTGGGAATCGTATCATATTGTCAGACACATTGGCAATGCACACCCCTAGTGTGTGTGTGTGTGTATGTGTGTGCATGTGTGCGTGTGTGTGTGCGTTCCCAACATTTATCAAGAATTTTAAAACAGGTGAAACACAGAAACTGTCCTCCAAACCCTGAAAGGTATAGAGTTTTGTTTGACAATAGGTTCAGAGAGATCACTTAATTTTAGCACAACCTTGTTTCACAATGCTTTATATTTAGTAATCAGCCACATTTACACAGTCACAGTAACAGAGTTGCACTGCACTCACGGTATAGCCATGGAAATTAACCCTGAACCTCTTGATCAGACTCCTCTACCAGACATCATTTGCTGACTCCTGAGAGACTAAAGTTATTATAATGTATTCACAATAAAAGGATCTTTGTGTTTCTTTCCCTTTCCCCCCCCTTTTTTTTGTATTTGCTGATTTTTAAATGTAGGGCCTGCGAAAACTCAAAGGATGCACTGGGTAATAAACACACTGCCCTCTCCTCCTTACTCTGAGCTGGGTGTCCATTCACTCAGTGCTCTTCTGTGGACCCTGCTGCTCTTGTTTCTGTGGCACTGCTACAGAATGGGCTCTGATCTGCAGATCCCAGGCCATGCTCACAGTGGAAAGATCATGTCAAGCTCAAGACGGTCCTTTAGAAGCAGCTCCATTGGCTCCAAGGCCAGTGCACGGTCTAAATTGTTGAGGAGTGTTTCTCTGGAAGCAGAGGAGGATGAGGAGCAGGGACAAGGCTACCTCACGCCAGTGCTGAGTCATACTTTGTTCCCTGCACATGCATCTGCAGAGGCCAGAAAGCTGTACACAGCCCTGCAAGAGTACGCCAAACGCTACAGCTGGGTGGGCATGGGCCGCATCCACAAGGGTCTGAGAGAACAAGTAAGTCTCCTTTTGTGTGTATTTGTATGGGGTCCCAAATGAAAAAAAATTCCTCACATTTATCTTAATTTTCTTTCATTTGAGATAAATTCATGTTAAACAGCATGTTCTATATCATTGTTAAAAATGGGTAAACATGAAAAATAAATCTAAATCTGAATCTGAATCTGAATCTAAATGTAAATGTAAATGTAAATGTAAATGTTAAATCTTAATTTAAATGTTAAATCAGTCACCAAGTTTAAAACTAAATGTTTAGAAATTATACAAAGTGGGCAGTGGCCCTGCCTTTTGATCGACAGGAGCTGACCTGCCCACTTTGCATAATTTATGTTGATATAATCTACAAGTGCAATTCAGCTACTAGCCGTGTTCATAACACTGCTAGTAGCTGAAAAAGAGTTTTATTTAATTTAACTTAATGTCTAGCACAGACACACAGACACAGGAATGGGCGATATGGGAAAAAAAATCATATCACGATTTATTCTCTGTAAAATCACAATCACATCACAATTTTTTTCATTCAAATCATTTAGACTATTTTAAAGTTATTTACCAATAAAACAAACCAATTCACCTACTTAAAATTATCACCCTAAATAGCAAAAAGGAATAAAAGATAATTTACGACAAGGTATTTTTCAAATATTTTTTTTAAATTGATGTAAGAAATTTATCAAACTGGTTCCAAGTACAATTAACATCAAACAAAAGGGCTGATGTGTTCTTATAGTCACACACAGTCTTAGTTCTATTTTGTTTAGCTAAAGTAGTGTAGCATTAGCATTAGCATCACTTGCTACATAACAAAGCAGCATATCAGTCTAGTGGTTGCCATTTGCTTTTTAGGTAACACACTCATGTTAATAAAATCCTACTTTAAACAGTGTTTGAACGCCTCTTTTCACACAGTTTGGACAATAATGTCCTTTACAAGATAAAACGTTACTGCTTTGGTTACGTTAGGCCTGGGTGATATGGACCAATATTCATATCTCTATATTTTTCCTCAAAATGGCAATAGGCGATATAAACCATTTATTTTTTTTCAATAGTTTAAAGGAAAAACAATATGGATCAAAGTCAGTGGAGCCACAAAGACCCTTTTATTAATCACTAGCAGCACAATAACAACATTTTGTGTCACTTTTGACTTTTTCCTTCATTAAGACTGAAATGTGATTAAATTATGTAGTGTTGATTTTTTCAGGGCAGCTCTGACTTGCTGAAAGTAGTTTTTAAAGTAAATCACACTCAGGACACTGTCTCTTTGAGAATGACTCAGCAGCAGCTCTGCAACACAGAGAGTTAGTTAGAGAAGAAAAACACATGCAGTGTCAGTTTTTTAGATGAGTAAACTAATACTATAACACACACACAGCAATATAAACAGTGAACAGAATTAGGTAGACATGGATTGGTCTGGGATTGGTTATCTCGGTCAGTCAATCAGAGTTACTCGAGCTACGGCAAGTCGCGACGACCAAAGAAATAAAAAAATAAAAAAATAAAAAGAGTAATGAATGGGGAAATATAAGTGTGAGAAATGTCATGTGTGGCGTGAAAATGTATCACATTGCGTGACTGTCACACTCAAAGCGTGAGGCTTGGCAGCTCTGCCATTATCTAATCCAGAAATTGCAAAAAGAAGTCAGTGTTAAAAATAATCTCAGACTTCTCTCGGTTTTCACTTTAGGTCCGTCTGAGTGATCTCTCTGCGATCCAGAAGCCTCATCTGTTCTTCCTTCCAGATGTACCAAGTGTTCCTTTTTTCCCATGCGATGCTCACCGACATGACATTGAAGTCCTGGAAGCTGCCTACCCAGTCATCTTATCTGAATTCCTGGCTGTTTACCAAAGGGGCATTGACTCCAAAAATGGCTGGACCTTTTTAGGACCAAAGGTAATCAATGCTGTCATGAGAACAACCAGGAAGAAACAGAAAGAAATAGTCATAACCTGAAAATGTCAATAGATGCCACTTAGAGTATACATCATACTAAGAATAAAGTTAAACCTGTGGCAAAAAAACAAAACAAAAACCAATACAGTTTCTGTTGTTATGCTGTTTATTGATCTTGTATGCACCTTTTACCTAAGGCCACGACTTCCTGATTATGCTGATAAAGTACTAATAAAGTAATAAGCAATGGTCTTTGTTATATTAAATCAGCAGTTTATTGCTGTCACACAATCAAAAAAGGGGTGCAAATAACAACAACTTCCAATTCAAGCCTTTGACAACAAGAAGCTAGAAAATTTAACCAACATCCGTTTCTGTTTATTGCGAGAACGTTAGAAAAAAGCTTATATTTGGATATGCTACTTATGAAAGCGGATTATTGTCAGTTTTGATGGAGAAAATAATTTTGGGCAAATCAAGAAAAAAAATGAAATGTTGAGAATAAAGTTGAAGTTTTGAGAATTAAGTTGAAATATAACGTTGAGATTAAAGTTGAAATTTTAAAAATGAACTCAAACAACAATACCGTGATAAAAGTCAATAGGTTTGCTGATAAAGTCAAATCTATGGAGGCTGAGGAGGGCCAAAGCACCATATACAGCAACAAAGAACAGATCGTGGCCGTCTACAAAATGTTGTGCATCAATGAATGCGTTAAACTATGCTTCAAAGTTGGGTTTAATACCAAAGAGATTTTTTCTTTTTTAGCTCAAAAACATGGCGTTGTAATCTCTTAAAGGATTTTGAAGACGTTGCCAAAAGCTTAATCTCTTCAGAAGGAAAAACCAGCAAAGTTTGGAAGACTTGGAGCATTCAGTCCATCTGTGGCTATTGAGGAGCTACGGAAACAGATTAGGGCCAGCTTTGATGGAGACTGCTGTATATTTTCGATTTTAGATATCGACATTTCGACCCTAAATCTTGACCTTTTAACTTTATTCATAATTTTCCCCCCAAAAAAATCCTCTATCAAAATTGGCCATTATTCCCTTCCATAGCCACTAGTCTGCAGAATCTGTGGGAATTAATAGAGGTAATCTGCAATCTGATTGAGGATATACAATCCTAATAACAAGCAAACAGATACTAAAATGAACAGAACAATGTCCTCATTAGATGATCCTTCCACAACTGTTTTAGAAACATTTTTGTCAGAACCAACAGAGGCTATATACAGGGGTTCCCAGGGACACAATTCAACATTGTACATCAAAGTATTCTCCTACCAAAACATATAACGGCAGCAAATAAACTTACGTTTATTGTTACAACTAATAGACTTGTTGCGTTGAAAAAAAATGTGCCAACTTAGTACGACCACACCAAGTCAAAAAACCTTGATCCCATAGCTTTGTATAAATGTAACTTATCACATTGAATAGATTGTATGTCGGGAATGTTTTGAATTTGAAACTCTGTTGTTAACCTGTATAATCAATCTTTCCAATGAGTCACGGTGCAAATGAAAGTTGTTTTCTCTTTTAGGGACAAGCAGTGTTTCCTTTGTACAGTGCAGGCGTCTGTAGGGCAGAAAACTGTCGCTCATGTCCCCGCACCTACAGGACACTTCTGGCTCTGCGCACATTCATTAACAGCAACACACTGGGGTCTGCAGGATTCTGGCTGTTGAGGCCTGGAGCTACACTGGGCAGCACATACGGACACACCAACACTCGTCTCCGCTGTCATCTTGGTATGTAAATACAAACCTGGGGAGTGTCTTTGTCATGTCTGACATAGGAGTCCTAAAGCTAGGCATACACATAGGCTGAAGGGTAACTGCTGGTTTGCATGTTCTCGTGTGAGTTCATCCAAAAACATGTACAGTACGTCCAGTTAAATGGACTGTCTAAACTGCCTGTAGGAGTGTTTGGAAGTGTGAATTGTTGTTTGTCTATTTATTATGTTTGCCTTGTATTGGAATGATGCGCTGTCCAGGGTGCTAGGGCCAGGGCCTGTTTAGAGCTGGAGATAGGCAACAGCAGACCCCAGTGACCCTGAACAAGAATAAGCATGTCAAGAGATTAATTAATTAATTTGCATATAGGCCCATATACCAGTAAATCTTACACTGGAAGGGAGGAGCATTTGTTTATTTGTTTATTAGGGGATCCCCATTAGCTAGTGCCATGGCAACCAGCTTGTCTTCCTGGGGTCCAAATAGCAAACATGCAACAGAAACCATTTACAAACACAAAATTTGATTAAAATGGCAAAAAAATTTGATGGTATGATGGTATATATGAAAAAACATTGGTGACCTCAGGTGGCACACAAAGTGATTCACAGGCAGGGTCCCCGACGCAGTGATCTTGATCCCCTATGCTGTGATTTTGCCTCCTATGGTGTGTTTCAACCAACGTAGGGGGGATTTTCTGTTGTTTTTTCTTTTTTAATCTGTACTGTCATAATAATTGTTGTTGTTGTTTTTTAACTGTAGTTTTAATCTGCATAACTAAAAACATGTACATCAGCCTTATTTAATACAGGCAATTTGCTTGGATGCTCCTGCATTTACCCGAGGACCTCTCCGGCTACTTAGCTGGCCCCGATGTGGCCTGTCTGCATCCTCCGCTTTGTAACCGTAATCACTGTCCACTATAAACAGTTTAACCAGATGTGGCGTGGAGTGACACATGAAGCTGCAGTGTTCTGCCGGACAGTGTTCTGCCGGGCTCAGGTCTTCTTTTTAAGCCCAATTAAAGCTGTGTTCATCCTCGGCTTTGTAACCCATAATCACCCTCAAATATAAACAGTGTGCTTCATAATCTCAAATTAAATGAGTGGGGGTCCTGATATTACTGTGGGTCCCACATAATACCTCATTTAAATTTGAAAAGCGTGTCTTTGAATCAGTATTTTGAATAAACTGTTATTCCTTGTCTCTACAGTGTCTGTGAATATTTTTCTTTGTAAATTTTTCTTCCAAAAACAACAAACTTCCGCAAGAACAAACATCTCGTCGCAAGTAATCAAACATGGGAGACGGACTGGTACTGATTGTTGTCTTTTGTTTGCTCTTTCACAATGGTTCACACACATGGCTGATGACGTCACATGAAACAACCAGGGGACAGCGTCTCTGAAGGTCCATTTATAGAAATGTACACAAAGGCTAAACTAAAGCTTTACCGCTTATATATATAACAATAAGTGCAGCTGTACTTTTGGTTAATATGTTCTTTTTTTATGGAATAATTATTTGTTTTATGTCTGAATTAGTTTTGGATGAAGTTGTTCAGGTTCAGAAGGAGCACTGTAAATATTCTCAAATGTTTGAAGCCAAAATGTCATATATTGTATATATTATTACCCAGTGAAAACAATCTATGCCTGGTGAATTAAAAGAGAGCTGATATCCCTGCAGGAAATTAAAGAGACAAAGATAATATAATAAAGAGTTAAAGCAAACAAATCCATTTGTATTATTTAATTCCCTCACCCAATGAGAATCGATAAGAGAACTGATAAGGAATTGAATTGATAAGCAGTATCGATAATGGAATCGAAATTGCAAAATTCTTATCAATTCCCATCCCTAATCCTTACGCAGCGCCCCTATTTGGCCAGTTTAGGTTACATGATAGCTCAGTTATTGGCCAGTTTACAGTAAGTCACGTGACTAAGACTAAACCTAATCGTGAACCTAACCCTAACCCTAACCCTAAAAACTGTTGCGATATAGGGTTATAACCTAACCCTAAACATAACCTTAAACGTAACCTGGGTCCTACCTTGAGGAATTGGGTATCAGCCCAGACCCTAACCCTAACCCTGACCCTAACCCTCTATCCCATTTGCCAAGGTTGACTTCAATCCAAATCCTAACCCCTTACCCGATTTTTTTTCCTACCTTGTGTGGCAGAATCTTAGGCTTTGCTCTTTGCAGGTTGTGGTTCTGGCGGCCATTTTAGATTGAATACTACCCTTTTGTGTGAGCTGTAAACATGGTGATGCTGCGTTTAGTTGTTATGCTGCAAAGAAGTGGAACAAACTGCCAGCAGAGCTGAAGTCAGCATCCAATGTGAACATTTTCAAATCAAAGTTAAAGGCACTCTTTTTCTCTAATGCATATGATTGAGAGGGAGATTTTTGGTCATGTTGTTGATGTAATGTGTTTGATTTTAACTGTTCTTATTGATTTTAAGCTGTTGAATTTTTTTATCATGTAAAGCACATTGGTTGCCTTGTGTATGAAATGCGCTATACAAATAAATTTGCCTTGCCTTGCTTTGCCTTTGTAGTTTAGGTTGCCAGTATTGGTGAGCTCCTCCCATTGGGCAGTCCGAGCGGCCATTTTGGCTTGGTTCCTCCCATCTGTTGTCTCGGCGGCTATTTTAGGTGGGCCATGTGGTGGGGACTGCAGGAGGCTAAGGCATTGGGTGGGCAAGGTGGGTTTAACCGGGGGTCCAGGAGCAAGGTGTGGGGCCACAGGGGGAGAAGCGTCAGGGATTAGGAGTTTGCTGGAGATTTCTAATCAAATGCCGGAGGAGAATAGGGCTTTGGGGGAACTACTACAGAATCAACAAATAGTGATTAAACCAGCAGATAAAGGGTCAATGGTGGTCATTATGGACAGGGAAGACTACATTTGGGAGGTGGAAAGGCAACTAAAAAATAGGGAGTACTATTTACCTCTACCAGAACCCATAGTTCCAGGAACAGCTAAACGATTTTGGGCTATTTTAGATACCTTAGCGGAGCAGATATTCATCACAAAGAATCAGGCGATTTTCCTAAAGGCTACCGACCCCCAGGCCTAGACAATTTTATCTTTTACCAAAAAACCAGGGCGTATGACCAAGGCCGGGGAGAATCCCACCTGGGAGACCCATTGCGTCTGACTGTGGAAGTGAGTCTGCTGGGTCAGCACATTGGTAGAATTTTACCTCAACCCTCTAGCAAAGTTGTACCCTACATATTAAGGATACAAAGATTTTTTTTTTTTACAGAAAATCCAGGGGGTTTTCCCCTCAGTGAACGCCCTCTTATTCACCCTGGACGTAGAAAGTTTATACACAAACCTTGATACGAAGAAGGGATTAGAGGCAGTGAGATCGGCTTTAAGTAGACATCCAGATATCCGTCGTCAGGATTAACTACTACTGGAGGCTAAACCTCATGAGCAACGATTCCGAATTTGATACCAGAACATACCTTCAAGTTAAGGGGACAGAGATGGGGAAGTGCTTTTCGCCATCTTTCACGAACCTATACATGGCGGAGTGTGAGTCCACGGTGTGGCCAAAATATGGAAAAATTACGACTGATATTCCGCTATTTAGATGACATCTGGGGGGGGGGGGCATTCCAGGGAGGAATTTGATCAGTTCCTGGAAACGCCTAATTCACACCACTCCTCAATGGAATTAGTGCAGACAGTCCATGCACAGGAGATACATTTTCTGGACAAGGTCACATTTTAGGGTCCGGACTTTGCCCAAACCGGGAGGTTAAGTACAAGAGTATATTTTAAACCGACGGACACACACGCGCTCCTCCATAGAAAAAGTTTCCACCCAAGGCACACTTTTAAGGGGATAGTACATTTGCAGCTGCTGCGGTACAAGCGGATTTGTTCGCAGGAGGCAGATTTTGAGGTAGCCAGGAAAACGTTCCAGTCCCTGGGAACACGAGGGCACTCAAGGGGGTTTCTACGCCAAGCCCAAAAACCGTCAAGGAACAGGCCCCGGGAGGAAGGTAAAAGAGGGGGTGGGATGGACAAGAAAAAAATCCACTAATCTCGTTCTACTCGTTGTGGAATTGGAGGATCCATGCCAAGTTGAAATCAAGCTTTTCTTTCTTCCTATGGGACATCAGTCTGGGGCAAGAGTTTCTAGTGGTTTCAGCCTTTAAGAACAATTCAACCCTGGGTTCCCTTCTTGTCCGAGCTAGACTCCTCCAGATCGAGCCACTCGTGGTGTGCAATAGCACAACCAAGACGGCGTTCAGGATTCCTTTAAGATACACCAGGGGCACTACTAAGTGCGTGTACGTGCTGGGATGTAGGAAGTGTGATACGCAGTACGTGGAGGAAACGAGCGGCTCTCTGAGAACCCGTCTGTATACCCACCGACATGACATTGCCCAGGGAAAGAAAAAACACATGTGGTGGAGCATTTTGTCCGACACAGACTCAACACGCTGAAGGCCCTGGTTGTAGACAGCCAGGCAGTTTGAACCACCGGGAGCAGGAAAAGAGCGGAACGGCTATGGATTGGGAACCCGGGAACGGTGGCGCCTGGAGGGCTTAACGTGAGAAAATAAAAAAGAGATTAATTGAACATGGGTATGTCTCATTTTATTGGTAGGAACTCGTCTAGTTCTAGGGGACCTAACACTAATTCTGACCCTAATTCAGGCCTACATTAGGTAATTGAAACTTAGCCCGGGTCCTAACCCTAACCGTCTATCCCATTTCCCAAGGTTGACTCCATTCCGAACCCTAACCCTGTTTTTTTTCCTTTCTTATGTGGTGGAATTTTAGGCCGAGCCCTAACCCTAACTTCTTACCCGAAAACCTATGTCCCAACCCTAACTGGGGTCCTACCTCGTGTGGTGGACTCATAGGCAGAAATTTAACCCTAACCGTAATCCTAATTCTAAACCCCTCTATCCCGTTTCCCAAGTTCGACCCCATTCCAAGGTTTTTTTCCCTACCTCTTGGGAGGGAATTTTAGGCCAAGCCCTAATCCTAATCCCAACCTGTTACCCAAAAACAGGTATCCGAACCTTAATTGGGGTCCTACTTAGTGTGGTGGACTCTTAGGCCAAAACCTAACTCTAACCCTAATCTTAACCTGAACTTGGTTCTGATCTGGTGGAATTGAATCTTAGCCCGAACCCTAACCCTAGTCCTAGCATTAATTATAAATCCTAACCTCAACCCTAACATTTGCCCTGACCCAGACTAATCCCGAAAACTAATTTTAAACCTGGTTTTTGGTTTGGGCGGCCATGTTTTACTTGATTCCTCCCATGTGGGTTTCAGATGGCCAGGTTTGGCTTTGCTCCTTGCAAGTTGTGGTTCTGGCAGCCAATTCAGGTTGAATACTCCCCTTTTGTAGTTTAGGTCTCCAGTATAGGTTGGCTCTTCCCATTGGGCAGTCCGGGCGGCCATTTTGGCTTGGTTCCTCCCATCTGTAGTCTCGGCGACCATTTTACTGTAGGTGGGCCATGACTGGTCACTGCACACGTCTTATATATCAACCCTTTTACATCTGCCAATTCTCACAATGATTTGTTTTGAAAAACACTGTATTTTGTAGGTCTGCAGACTCCAGCCCAGTGTGAACTGGTGGTCGGGGGGGAACCTCAGTGCTGGTCAGAAGGACACTGCCTCTTGGTTGATGACTCTTTCCTTCATACTGTATCCCACAAGGGTCGGTAAATAACACAACTAACTATAGCATATAACTGATAATATCTAAATATCTGTTTAATCTGAGTTAAGATATATCTGTCAGGGTAAAGGTCAACTTGAATTGTCATTGCATAAATGATCATTTATAACAATTATGACACAATTGTAATTGGCATGGAAAGAACTCTCAATTACAATTTAATTAAATGCAAAACTGGGCAACCATGTTACAGTTCTATAAAATTTGTTTCAGATCAACTTTTCCCTCTACCCATCATTTCTCTTTAAAATAATTTTACTCACACCAAAAATATTAATACCAATATTTTCATGGATAAGTAAGCCTAACAAGGTAACCAAATGAGAAACAAATTAGATGATAGATCATTTTTAGTGTTTTTAACTGGCACCTTTTCATTAGAGATGCTAACACAAGAGGAATGTTAAGTTTTATGGGCTGATGTATTTCAGGCTCAGTAATTGGGATGAATTGAATTTGAACTTTAGCAATTGAAAACATAATTGTAATTGCCTTTGAGGGGAAAAATTATATTTGTAATCATAATTGAGATTAAACATGGATAATTGAAGATGTAATTGACCCAACCTTTGAATTCTCTATATCTAACGTAAGTTTTACTTCTGGAACTTTCCTTTTGTCATTTCTAATTTCACCAAAATGGCAAAAATTACAAATTATAATTGTTAATATTTAATTCAAATAAAATATTTTCCTAAATTATAAAAACATTTTTTTTATAGATAAATAGAAATGTTTGGAAATGCAAACATGAAATATATTAATGCACTTGTCTAACAAGTCCAGAAACAGATTTTCTTTTATAGACATGTTATCCACTTTTTCTGTGTTAAAACAGTGATTTTCATTAGCTGAGTAGTGGTGACAGATTTTATAGTAAAAATGATTAGTGTGATAAATAAAAGCATGTTTTGCTCCCATAGGGCCTGTGGATTCTGGACCTCGTGTCATCCTCAGTGTGGACCTGTGGCATCCAAACGTGGCAGCTGCGGAGAGACAAGCTCTGGACTTCATGTTCAGCCCTGACCTCTGACTGTCCTCGCACACATGGGCTGGACAACCTTTGTCCTCCTCATTCCAGGCCACAAATCACTGGATTACACAAGCCTTTATCCACGCTTTGAACTCATGCCATGCAGATGTAGTATAGCAAATTAAATGCATGCAGAATCACAACCCAGCTGCAGTTTTTTAAAGTGATATCACCAGCTGTTTGTCATCTAGTGCAGTAGTTCTCAACCTTTTCAGCCCGCGACCACTCAAATAAAGGTTCCAGAGACCTTGGACCCCCACTGTTGCTGAAGGTGGTTGAACGCAGACATGAACATTAAAGAACAGTCATGTGGAGACATGGCCATCTATAAGGGGGATAAAGGGGAGAGCTTTTTGGGGCCCAAATGATAGTCGATTGTTATATGAATCTGTGATAACCACATTTATTTATGTATCTGAATAATATCCACTGTTATCCAGGAAGTTTATTGTTATTTGAGTCATAGCATATATTCATCTTAAAGATGTAAATCCTTGTTTTAATCATAAATGTTTAAATAGGTTAAAAGTGACAAAAAAATGGTGGGAAAGGTGATGAAATGGGATTTTAAAAACCCCAGAAATTGGTTAAAAGTTGCAAATTAGAGTGGCCAAAACAGTGTTAAAAATGGTTGAAAGTGTCAATATTGGAAGAATTAGTTATAAACTAGCAAATAATGGGCATGACAAATGGTGAATGTGGGTAAATTGTCAAAAAAAGGATGAAATATGGTGAAAAGAGGTTAAAAGTGACAATAATGGGTCAACGTGTGTGACATACAGTGGGAAAAGTGGTGGAAAGTGCTGAAAATGTCTTGAAAGTGGAAAAATATGTGGAAAAGTCATTGAAATGTGATGAAATGGCAGAAATGGGAGTGATGTAGCAAAAATGCATTAAAAAGGAATAATATGGCAAGAAAAAAATGATGAAAATAGGTTATTATATGGCAAGTGTGGTGCAGTTGCAGAAAAAAGGTGAAAATAAGCAAAAATGGGCTCCAATTGTTCAAAAAATATTCTTGGTTTCTTGAGGGCATCTGGCGACCCCCTCTCAGTGTCTCACGACCCCAAATGGGGTGCCAACCCCAAGGTTGAGAACCTCTGACCTAGTGTAAAAATTAATATACAGTTATAGTGTATGCATGTGAACCCCAACAGACATACTGTACATCTCTTTGACTGTGAGTGTCAACGCATGTGACCTAGGAAGTGGTAGGAATAGGCTTTATTTTGAAAGTCCAAAAAACTGTTAATATTTAACATAAAAAATGTAATACACTTGGTTATTTTTCATTCATAATTGATCTGTATCCCATTGTGTTTAAATATTTAAAGGAGGTTTATTCACAGACATTGTCGGGTACTGGTTTGCATTCCTCACAGATATATTTTATTTATCTTAATTTTATTTATGAAGTGGAGTGGTCAAAGTCCATTCTTGCTTAGGGCACCGAATGACCTAAAGCCGGCCCTGGTTATGAGTCAGGAAACAAATGACAAAGTGATGGAAAAGGCAGAGGTTTGCACAGAGTTAATAAAGGTTTTGCTTTTATGATGTGATTTTTTTTTTTTGTCTCTATATAGTCCATTTTCATTTAACATGCACGCCCGATTCCCAAATGCACAAACCAATGCATACTCAATTTGCACAGACTAGTTAATTTCCTACTGACTTTCAAAGTGGTGCAATATAACAGTGTTTTGAATGGTTAAAAACAACACCCCAGAGGATTTTGCGGCACTTTAAAAAAAAATTTAAAAATTAAAAAAATAAACAAACAAGGATTTTGCCCTTTAAAGGAAGGGAATTAGTGCAGTGGTGAGTTTGTCTTTATGTGCCATCTGGTCATGAGCGTCCCATGATGAGGATTATAGAGGTTGAACTAATCCAGCCCTGAGAGACAGATTTTTCCTCAGATTGTTTACATGTATGTTGTTGAAGTATGATTCAGTTGGCACTGTACAAAATACTCAATGAAATATGTATATATTGTTCTCTTTTCAGTTAACAGTACAAATATGAGAAGGGGAACTAAATTCAGTGAGATGTTTGACAAAAGATAAGCTATAGTGGAATTACTTGGTAGCATCAGGAAAAGTTAGACCTTACATCCCTCCTTTTAACCAACAACATACCTTTAGGATATTTTTCTTTAATAGAAATATTCATTTTGTAGATTTTGGCTAAAAAAAACAACTCCTGTTATTATACAGACAGTTTTTTAGGTTGTTCTTTTGTTACACAACAGCATTTAGCAAAGAATTAAACACTGGGATTAATAAAAGCAAATGATATTTAAAGAATAAAGGGTTTTACACGTTTCATTTATCACGTTTAGCCATTTAGGAAGGATCCCTGTGTTTTTTTGATTGTTCTGATACATAAAAATCACAAAAATCACTCAAAAACCACTTAGGTTTAAATAACAATGGGTTTTTGTTTGTTTTTATTGTGGAAAGTTTTATCAGACACAATTGTGCAAGACACAAATGCAAAAAAATTAGAAATAAAAAGTAAATAAAACTCACAATGAAATGAAGTGAAATAATCTGTAGGCAGGAACCAACAGTGTGTCTCATGCAGGACACACTTGGGAGAGTTTATTATGCATTTTATTACTTTAAAACAAATTTGAGGTTTTTAAGACAAAGTCACTCATTTATAGGAATACTCTTTTTGTTAGAAACAAATATTAAAAAGACATGAACCACATTTATGAACAATTACACAATTATTTCCTATAGTAACAAGCATTTCCTGAATCTGTAACACTGAGAAAATCAAACATGAACCACTGTTGCATGAGGCCCGTTTTTTATTGTTATTGTTATTAATATTATTTTTCACAAGATGTCATGCAGTAATCTGAACAATCACATCTACATAGACTTTCAGGCAATGAAAAGTCCGTTTATTGAGTAATGAAATAGATAAACTCCACCTTACATGAGTTTTTCACAGTATACCTGCAGCACCATCACATCGGTACCCCTACGTTTTGTGAACACATGCTGAGCAGCATCCCTATTATTGGTAAAGTACAGACTATAAATAATTGCTGGTTGTTTACTCCAGGACAGAATGGGAAAAAACCATGAGAAACCTTGTAAATGTAACACTTACAGATTTGTGTCTGTGGCTGATATTTCACAAATGGGAGTTGAATAAAAATGTGTCAAACACCAAAAAGCAGATGACAAAATCTTCTTCAGTCTGTTGTGCTCACTTTTGTGACATCATTTTCACAAACTCTGTTGAAACAATAAACAAAATGACAAGCTGATTAAAAACTATGACCCATTATCAGGTGTTATCACAGTTGAACAACATGTCAAACAATGGGCCCTCACACATCATTAGTATGTTTTGCTCATGCACATTGCAGTGAAATAAAGGAATTGTTGTAAATCACAAATGTTTTTTTTCTCATGGTGCTATCCCCCCTTTTTTTTTTTTTTTTAGTTTATCTGTGTTTTTCTCATTTTAGGGACATGTCAATTTGCATCTCACCTTCAAAGTCCACCGTCCCGTCTCCGTTGTTGTCAGCTTCTTTCACCACCGCTTCAATCTCATGTTTACTGGTGTGCTCGCCCAACAACTTTTGCATAGCATGTTTTAGCTCAGCAGATGTGATGGAGCCATCCCCATCTATATCAAACTGCAACACAGCAAAGAAGGTTATTGGTTCAGTTCTATGGGGTGCAGAATGAAAAACTCTGTCGCTGTTTCATAGCCATCATATGTTGAACATTTAGCCCACTTTTTTCAAATTCATTTAAAACAACATGTTCTATGTATATCATTGTTAAAAATGTGTAAACATGAAAAATACATCTAAATGTAAAAGTTAAATATAAATGTCAAATATAATATAATGTTAACTGTAAATACAAATGTTAAATCTAAATCTAAATGTTAAAGCAGTCAACAAGTGTAAAGCTAAAGAGTTAAAAATTCCATAAAGTAGGTAGTGGCCCCGCCCACACTCCACACACCCCACCACTCACTTAGCCACAGTTGGTGACAGGCACTGACCTGCCGACTTTGCATCAATTTTAAATATTTAGCTTTACGCTTGGTGACCGATTAAATATTTAGATTCAACATTTAGATATGAATTTAACATTTACATTTAACATTTAGATTTAACATATAGATTTAACATATAGATTTAACATATAGATTTAACATATAGATTTAAATTTAACATTTAGATTTACAGTATGTGTACACATTTTTAACAATAAAATAGAACATGCTGTTTTACATTTCTGTCTCAAATGAAAGAAAAATGAGCTAAATGTGAGAAAAGTGAGTTAAATGATTAAAAAAGTGACCAATTTTTATGTTCGGCACCCCATACAATTCTCTCGGGATTCTTAAAACTTTTGGAATTCACAATATTATCTAAAAAGAATAAAGCTTTCATTTCACTTGACATGTATTTGGTCCTAAAAACACAATTGGCCATGTTTACATGAGAGCTTTAATTCCCCTTTAATTCAGAATAAAAGTCAAATCCTCTTTAAACTGACCTTGTAAACACTTAATTCCGAATGAAAATGGTAATTCAGAATTAAACTTAAATCCAAATTAGGTGGCTGGTTTATTCCGATTTGAATCCCGAATTACAGTAAATACTTCCACGCTCTTTTCCGATTTAAGCTAATTCCGGTCGTTCTGCGCAGGCTTGTCTTGTAATAATTAATTCAGTAAACATGATGTAACTGTGGCCATTGTGAGGTGACCAACAGTGAAAGGGTGAATTGTTAGTTGGAGTTCACCTCTTTGAAAGCGTCCTTCAGCTCCTTCAGCCCAATCATTCCAGCTGTTTCGTTGAGAAGTTTTGGAGTCATCAGATCCACAAAATCTTCAAAGTCCACACGTCCTCCCACTACATGTCATGAATGTCATGCTATAAAAGTCTGAAAATCCTTTTACAACTTTATTTTAATTCTTCATAAATGTCAGGATAAAAAAGAATGAAAAACATTTTATTCAGCATGACTTTCATTTAAAGCCTTTACTCACTTTTCATGTTAATGTTTTGTCCCAGTTCTATCAGCTCCATCTCTGTCGGCATGTATCCCATGGTCCTCATGAGGTTTCCCAAATCTTTGCAGGTTATGAAGCCATCCTTGTCCTTATCAAACTCTACAAACGCTTCACGTAACTCTACAGAGAAGGCAGAGCACATTTAACATTTGTACGGTACCTGATTTGAAGCAAAATTTGAATTTCACCTTCAATCTCCTCACTTGTCAGAGCCTTCGACTGCAAAACACAATAAAATTAAAGTTAATAAGTTGAAAACTTTTAAAAAGAAATCAAAAGAAATCAGACAGAGTATAAATACAGACATACAGTTTTTAAATCTGGAGTTGCTGATTATGTAATAGCATGTGAGCAGAATTATTATTCTTACAGAATTGCTGATGTTGCAGTTAATTTAAGTTGAGTTGATTTTAACGTGCCCTTAGCCAAAAAAGAAAAAAAAAAAAAAAGAAAAAGCGAGAGACATAAACAAAGATGCTTAAACAGCAAATCAGCAGCACAGGTTCCCTATTCAACTTTTATAGAGCTCCTCTCTTGTGTCCTACCTAAAATAACTACCTTTAATTTAGAGATTCACAAAAGACGGTTCTCTTTCTGCACAGTTTGCATGCATACGAATGAAAAAAAATAAATATGTTTTTTCTATTGTTTGTCGGGTGCAGCCACTACGGATGTGGATTAGAGACAATTTTGATGGAGAAAATAATTTTGGGCAAATCAGGAATAAATCTGAAATGTCAAGATTAAAGGTAAAATTTTGAAAATGAACTCAAAATACAATATTGTGATAAAAGTCAAAGGTTTGTTAATGAAGTCAAATCTACAGAAGCTGACGAGCGTTGTAATCTCTATAAGGACTTTGAAGAGATATTGCCAAAAACGTAAGAAGGAAAAACCAGTGAAGTTTGGAAGAGGTGGAGCATTCAGTCCATCTGTGATTAGGGACAGTTTTAATGGAGACTGTTGTCATAGATTTTACCTTAATAGCTAACCTTTTTATCAGTGTATTTCGAGTTTATTTTCAAAATTTCGACTTTAATCTTGTTTTTTTTAACTTTGATCTCAACATTACATTTAAATTTTATTCCCGAAATTTCACTTAAATCTTGACATTTCGACATTATTCTCGACATTTCGACTTTATTCTTCATCTGCCCAAAATTATTTTCTCCATCAAAATTGGCCCTAATCCTATTCCGTAAACCGCAGTATTTTGAAGCGTGAGAACTAACTTTCACCAAAGTCAAGATGTAGCTATGGAGTGAAAAATAATATGAGTTTATGATTGAAATGTAAATCTAATATCTAAATTACACATTTAAAAAAATAAAAGTGAGCGAATGAGAGAGAGAGAGTGAGAGAAAGAAAAATGAGTCACTAAAGTCAACAAGTAGCAAAGTTTTGGAGTATAATGTGAAAAACAATATACAATTTAATATCTAAATAAGACATTTAAAAAAAATAGAATAATTGTAATTGCAGCACAAAATCATTCCCAAAATATTTATAAAAATACAAGTTTTAAACAGTACCATGAAAGCAGTATATAGGAGCAGACTTACTTGTCTTTTCTTTCCCCCTCTGAGAAAAATACAGGCTTGTTTGACGCTCATGATGACAGACTCAGACCAGATTTGAGCTCCTGATCTTTCTAAACGTCCTTGTTGTATGTCACTCTCGCTTTTGCTTTTTCCTCTTCAGTCTGAGCGCGTGTGTGTTTGTGTGTGTGTGTGTGTGTGTGTATGCCTGTGTGCGTGTAAACCTCCCACTATAGTGATCTGCATATGCCAGAGAGGAGGGATGAGGGTCTCATGTGGATTATCTCTCCAGCTTTGGTCTGGAAACAGTGCTCATCTTAATGCTGTGCTGCATATACATCATATCACCTCCGTGGTTCAACATTAGTGTCATTTTCCAATGTGGACAGTATGTTCATATGGTTTCCAGTTTTGTTTTGGCAGATTAGTGAAAACTACTTCAGGCATTATTGCATGTGAAAAGCTGCTGGTGTACATTTAAAAACACATTTACATTGAATTCACTAGAGAGAGGATTTGTTTGCTTTAGCACACAAGCCCTGATAAAATTCTAATGAATTATGGCAACATGTCAACATCTCTATGAAATACAATGTCAACCCTTTATGTAATCATCAAAGTGGATATTCAGAAACACTTAAATCAGATTGTAAAGAGAGATTCTATACACAAAGGTCCAAGTATTACTGGTATACTGTATATGGATGCAGACTATGGTTTAGATTAAACACAGAGCAGCTGGATGCAGTTGTAAAGGGGTCGAATATGAAGAAGTTGGATGTTAACTGGGCTGTAGATTTTAGGCAGTAAAACAAGAAATTTCAACAATAAGGTCGCACTTTGACTTATAAATGATACATAAAGTATGCAAGGCACCGACAACATCCAAGCAATAAGTGACAGATATCAGTCCCTGCAATAGGATTCTGCATATCCTGGTTGCCTTTTTTTCCATGCACACGGAGCTCTTCTTCTCTTATTAATGGCGTCTATGAAACAGAAAAGTGAGAACTGTCGCTCCCTGTCGTCACAGCTTTTTCCGGGTCACAGATTTAATTAATCATCTCTCAGTAAACAAGAGGTTTACATTGATTTTTTTTTACTTTTACTAATTTTTAGATCAACATAAAGCAGCAAAGTTGTCATTTTGACTGAAAAAGCTGCTAAATGATCCTGTATGCTTCACTCCAATTGAACTCAATGGACTAAAAGGTGCTAATCACGTCAACAATGTGGGGACGTGTTTCTGTTATTATTAGATGTATCCCACTTGTCATTTATGATTGTATTAAAGTCCCCAGCACTTGTGATTCTGTGGTTATCAGCTCCAGAACTTTTTTAATTATGTTTGATCACTTTGCAGGGGTAGGTATACACAAGGAAAGTAATCAGTTTATTCTCTATTTTCCCTTGTACTAAAATACATCTGCCCTCATTATCCCGTATCTCAATAATCAATTCAAAATGGATGAAATTATGAATTAATATTGCCACTCCTCTTTTATTACCTCCTTTATGAGCGCTATAAAAAGTATTCTTAGATCCAAAACCTTTCAATTTTTCATGTTTGTTCTGAGAAAGATTTTTTCCCTTCTTATTTTGTCATCACTCTGCTTCTTTTCACTGGGTTATTTAGGCCATTCACATTCCAAGTTGCTATTCTGAAAACGCTGTACCCCATCATAATAGTTGACTCTATTTTACCTGTTCCTTCAGCATTAACATATTGACTGTGACAGTAACAAAAATATTAACAAGAATCTGAACATGAACAGTAGAAAACAAGAACATGTGGACTTCCAACCTCAGGGACTTACACTGCCCTCCCATCTTCACAAACCTCATCAGTCCTTCCTCCAGTAGGACCTCCCTCTTTGATACAAGCTCAATGGGGAAATATATAATAATAATAATAATAATAATAATAATAATAATAATAATAATAATAATAATAATAATAATAAAACAAAATAAGATCAAATAACAGGGGAGGGTTGGGGGTAGATTTTGTGTAGAATAATTGAAGTTGTAACATGTAACTCCATTCAATGTCCATATTTATTGCCTCTGAAAATCTCTGAGCCTCTCTCGGACCCATTCCGTGCAATCTTTGTCTCTTTATCAAAGACAAAATACTTTCAAGTATTGCCTTCTTTAATGCCCTATATATACACGAATGTTGTTACGGCGTGACCTCCCTTCTAGGTCTGTAACTTTTGCTTGTAAGAGTCTCTGTGGTTTAAGAGAAAAAAGCAGAGCCTCTTTTAGCTCAGTGTTACCCGGGATTTCCACTGGATACGTCTCCGCTGCGCCACGGCACCGATCCGGTTTTTCACCGCTGCCCGCCGTCCGGTAATCCACACCGGTTGTGTTTTGAGTGAGCCGCGGTGCACTCAAAACGTTGTGGCCATTTTGCATTTGTGGTGTGACCTTTTTGCGTTTGTGTTCATTTCTTTAAATGCATTCACCTGCCACTTCCCAGCCACCGGGATTTGCAACGGAAGTGTTTCCGACGAACCGGTATTACAGACGGACACGTTTCTGGCGGATGTTTTGAACCCGCCCAAACAGAGATGAACAAGAGGAAGACATCGAAACACGTATGAATGTAAGTGAAAGTTGATTAGGATACTCTTATATTTTTCATATTAGGCTATCATATCATAATACCGGTCCGTCGGAAACACTTCCGTTGCGAAACCCGGTGGCTGGGAAGTGTCAGGTGAATGCATTTAAAGAAATAAACTCAAATGAAAAAAGGTTACAACACGAATGCAAAATGGCCACAACGGACGTATTTTCACAACGGAAGTGTTTCCACCTTTTTGCACCTTTTTGCATTTGGGTTCGTTCCTGTAAATGCATTTCCCTGACACTTCCCAGCCACCGTAGATATATGATATAAATCTCAATAATTTCATCAAATAAAGTCTGACCAGAAAGACAATTCTGGGTTAAATTTGCTGATGCAAAATGCCACACAGGCTCATTTATTAGCAAACAGCTGCACAATATGAGCACTCAGAAATCCATTTAACTGATCTTTACATGCTGTTCTGAGAAGTAAAAGCAGCAACCCCTAAAACTAGTATTTTGATACATAATAAGCTATATATATATAAAATATTATATTGTTCTATATCGCAAAAATAGAAAACTCGATACATCTTGAATCTCGATATATTGCCCAGCCGTAATTCCTAAATTACAAAACAGCCTAAATAAAAACATAAATGTGTATATGAATCACATGTGTTTATACTTACAGTTTATATACAAGTCAACGCGTTGCATATTTACTGTTAATTTTACATTGTTTGTCTTTAAGTTGGACACTGACATTTTATTTTCAATATATATTTTCTCTATATTCACTCACTCATGTGGTTCTCTGGTATTCACTAATGACTTATTAGACACATTTATTGCAGACTTTACATTCTTTAACACTTTTTGAAAGTGTATATTTGTGGAGCTTGTGATTGGCTGATTTTTCATGCTGATTTACGTTGTACCTTCTGCTGTGGGAGACGTTAAAATCTCAGTTACTAATCTTACAGAACATGTAACTGCGTCCCATCCTGCTGCTCTTTAGGAAGGTAAACTCTCTGTCACATTTCATAACATATTTAGACCAGTTCTTTGTTTTTTTTGCTGGAGTGTCTTCATTCATCATCTCTTTTCTGAGTTGTTTCCGGGTTTGTTGCCGCTTTCTGCACTAATCTCGCGGGAATTGCCATCCAGTCCATTTCAGGTGGCAATTCTTGCGAGGCCAGTGACGGCGTTCAGTTAAGTAAGGCATCTTTTAATTATTACTACAGTAAAATACGGGACATTTACGGGAAAATACTAATACGGTGTTACGGTGAAATTTACGGTTACTTCGTCTTTGACTTGAAAACACACTCTGTGGTGATAAATGATGAAGACCAGACAGGAGAGATGATGAAGTAATAAAAAATGATATAATCTAAACTAAATAAAAAGGTACAAAGCGGGATAGACAAAGCAGTGGTCTACCCTGGCCAGGGGAGAGTGCGCGAAGAAGGGGCCAAATGTTCCTTTCACACACATTTATACCCCACTGTCCCACCTCCCCCCTTCCACAGACAACAAAGAAGAGACCAGGGGGGGAGGTCAGTCTGCTGGAGGTCACACCTCCGATGTCGGGGTGAAAGTTCGATGTGTGTGTGTGTGGGTGTGTGAGTGAGTGTGTATGTATGTGTGTGTGTGTGTGTATGTATATGATGTGTGTGTGTGTGTATGTGATGTCTGGGGTGGGTTTGAACGTGCTCTGGCCTTGGAGATTAAACTGAGGCCAACTGACATTCCTTTAGAGAAGCTGTATTATGGGAGTATGGGCCCACTGACTTTGCAGGAAGAGGAAAAGACATCAGACAGGCGTGGAAAGTTACAAATTGGGGTATTAAGTTGAATGAGATCAAAGAGCAAATATATGAGTATACATAATTAATCAATTTTGCCACCACAATCCACCCTTTTTGGACAAAGTCCAACACAAAAAAAAAAGAAGCAAAATTAATTAGTAAAATGTTTAACCTTAGCAACGCACAGTCCAAACTCATAAAACTTAATTAAACAAAGTTAGTGTAACTTTAGCTCAACCCCTCGTAGTCCATTGGACAAACAATGGTGACCGGGAAAGGCTTGCGATCGGTATTTCTCCCACGACGTCCTCAAGGTTGGATTTCAATGTTTCAACAGACCATATGCCTCGTAAGAAAGATCACCTTTGTGACCCCCTGAGGTCTTTTCTTTCGATTCTAACTTTCAAAGCAAACAAAAGGCTCCTCAAAGCACTGCTCCCGATCCGGAGGAAAGGAAACGCTCCCTGGCACTGCTCCCGAAGAGAAGAAACAGCTCTCGAAAGCGCACCTCTTTACTGCGGTTCCTCGTTCGGTGGTGATGTCGGTTCTTCCTCCGTTGGGCCAGTCGCCTCAAGATCAGGGTCGGCTGGTGTTGGCACCTTTCTGCAGTGTGATGCGTGAATCCACGTGGCTCGCTCTGCGACCTTTTCCGTCTCGCGTTGTGCATGATCACAAAGTCACCTGGAAGAATGTCATGGAGGTTCTCGGTGGTAGTCAGTGGGAGGGCCGCTCGTACTCTGGACCTGTTGAGAGTAAGAATCGTGGAGAGTTGTGCACAGTATTTTATCAAACTGTCGTCCTGGAGAGCTGTCTCAGCCCAGGACGAAACAGAGGGGGATAGACCTACATTGGGTGGCCGCCCAAAAAGGATTTCAAAGGGTGAAAGTTTAGATTTTGGATGGACCTGTTGTCTCATCTGAAGGAGGACAAGCGGTAAAGCTTTGATCCAGTTCAGTCCTCCATGCACTTGTTTAACCTGTTTTTCAGAGTACCGTTAGATCTTTCTACGGCCCCAGCAGACTCAGGGTGATAGCTGCAGTGTTTTCTAAGATCCATGTCTAATCTCAGCCCTAACGCTGTTATCACCTGGCTGACAAAATATGTGCCGTCATCAGAAGAAATTTTGTATGGAATGCCCCATCTAGGAATGATGTCTGTTAGCAGTGCTTTGGCAACTGCTGTGGCTGTCTGCTGTTTGGTTGGGGAGGCCTCAATCCATTTAGAGAACATGTCTATGATGACCAAACGGTGCTTCTTTCCCTCACATGGTGTTAGCTCAACAAAATCCATCTGCAGGTGATGTAAAGGCATGGATGGCTGAGGATGGGCTGTCTGGCTAGTCAATGGTTTCTTTCTGCCTGGGTTGTTTTTAGCACAGATCATACATTTCTGACAAAACTCGGCTGCAAAGGAAGAAAATCCCTTTGTGTACCACACTGTCTGAACAGCAGATACCATACCACCCTTTGACACATGGGCTTGACCGTGTGTCAATTTAGCATAAGCAGGGAAAAGAGCAGTCGGTAGGCAAGGTTTTGAATCGGGGCCATACCAAACCCCACTCACCTGGTGACAGTCTGAGGCCTGCCATTTGCGGCGGTCGGCTGGTGTGACAAAGGCGGAGAGTTCGGACAGAGAAGGACATGCAAGTCAGACGGAAAGTGTGGAGCGTGACTACATGTCTTCTCAAGATGAATGCATACAATTGGGAGACATGGAGATGTGAGAAAGCCAAATAAGTTTAACCAAATAAATAATTGTTATTTATTTAAATTGTTTGTATCGGGTTTTATTTTTCTTTGCTATCTCTTATTTATGAAGGATAAATCTTATTCTATCCTTTATTTATTCTAAATAATGTTAACACTCCACACCTAATAACATAACCTAGTTATTTTATAGAGTTGAATTTGTCAGTTCATTCATTTCTAAATTGGTGGCAAAAGTGTCTCCTATTCTGTGTCTGAACCAGAGTTAAGCAAGATTATTGGCACTTTTAAGGTTAGACAGAATTAAAGTTAAGTTGAGTCGAACAATCATATTGTCCTTTGCTCTCTGCATTTATCCCATTCGTAGGAGTTACTTAACTTTAAACTATCTCATTTATATCTATCAATTATTAAGAATTTCAGGAGGACCCTCTTTAAATCTCAGGCGACCAAGATTGGGCCACCAACCCAATGTTGAGAACTTTTATTTTACTCTTAAAAATGTCTAAACCCAGTGAAAGTGTTTTATGGTCTTGCACGCTAAATGCTGGTGGGGGAAGAAAATGGTTGGAGGGTTTTGAGGTATATCATTTTCCTATAATAAAATATCAATCAAAAATCAGAGAGACGTTGGCCCTCTCCCTTCCCTTTTTTTTACATAAGAATACATTTGGTTTCTTAAAACCATATGATAAATATTGGAAAATCACTTATCTGATCAATTTGGATCTGTCTCCGTTTTCCTCTCTCTTGTGTCCGCCTGCTTTTGTGCCCTCCAGCCTCCTCGACCTCCTCCTCCTCAGCCATAAAGGTCAAAGCCAGGGTCAACTGTACGCTCCTTTTGGAAATTTGAAGATCTGTCCCCACTTTTGCAGTTGGATTGGAAGTCTCTGTAATCTCTGGAATAGATATTAGGTTAGGACATCCACAATATGTCATATTGTCATGTGTCTATTTCAATCTATTTCCCCTTTGCTTCCCAGTTATAGTTATGGACAATACTTCCCTTTAATTCTCATCCTTCATCAAAGAAGCAGTGACCAGGCATGACGGCTGAAGGAGGCAGGATCGGAGTCGAAAAGGCGGTGGCATTTTCTGTTAGGAAACACTCAGAAACAGAAAGAGAGGAAAACATTAAGACTTAAATGAATCATTTAAAATATCCCTTTTCTTTAGTTGGATTTGATTCGTCTCCTTTGAGTATACAGTCAGCGACCTGTATATTGGAAAAAACAACACAATAACAACAACTAAGACGAAGACATAGACAAGTGCACACAACAACGAGTATACACATACAACAACAAAAATATGGACACTGAACATGAACAGTGTTATGGTCATTTTTATATTCATCATCATATCCTCAAATGTATGTTCATGTGTACAATTTGTCATGTTTTAATACATGAAGACTCCATTACTCTTTACACTTTTGAACAGCTGAATCATGATTAAACAGTACAGAGCGTACTCAGTGCACAGAGCCAAGGCCAGAGTCTCTGCTCGCATGCAGCACACACTATCAAGGAGATAAGAGTGGCGCACATCTTCTTCATAACATAACATCTTCATCATCCTCCAACATTTCCACTATGGGCATCTGGCTCCCTCCCTTTTGTCTCTCACTGTTGGGACCTTTTCTTATCTGTATAAAACCTTAAGCTGAAACTGTTAGAGGGCGCGGCACTTCCTTCGGACGTCCGCCTGGACGGACGCTAACTTTGTTCCATCTTGTACCTTTTTTCTTAGTTTAGAATAAACTTTTTTTTATATAAAATCATCAATGCTTCTCCTGGACTCCATCATTCAACCAGAGCAATGAATCATGTCTCCAAATGAGGTCAACCGTAAATTCAGCCGTAACAATTGGCGTCGACGAACTGAATCCATCTTCTGCTCTGTGGGCGTCGACCGTGGACCAGCACTGGGTCGACACACTTGAAGCCCCGGAGCTGGCCCGCGGTGGTCCGCCCTCGGACAGAGACTGGAGCACGAACCATCGGTTGAACCTCAAACACCAATTCGGACTAAGGTAAAGCTGCCTTTATAAACATATATATATAAATTTTCATTTACATATATATTCGCTCTGTGTTGATTTTTTTTGGAACCAGTCAAGCATTGTATTGATTTTCAGCTTTGAGCTTTGATTATGATCCTCAGCTGTTCTGTGTTTTGACAGTGAATAGAATGCCATGAGAAGGGCTCAAATGGTTGAGGTTCTATGCTTTTTAATGCTGTAGGTTCTCTCTGGTTTTCTTCGGGCTCGGATATTTTGTTTAGGCATAAAATACGGCTGGTCATTATTTACTTTGTTTTGTTCGGACACCCACAGCCTGTGAGGTCCTGGCCATAGATAGACGGGCAACCAAAGTTTCCAAAACATCCCAGCGGTGCCATGATCTGAGTTCACCTCTGTACCGAAAGCAAAATAGATTAAAACCCCGAATCTAACCTTAATTGTGTTTCTGTGAATCAAACAGATGAACAACCCAATAAACAAATAATATATGCATACGCATATACAATCTTGGTATGATGTGAACTCAGATCATGCTTTCAGGCGAGTTTTACTTTTTTTATCTTTGTTTTTATTTTGTTTAAACGTGGAATCAGATTTCTCCCTTTGGCTTGGCTTTAATGCTTTCATTTGGACAAGTGTCAGCTTTTGACTTCTGTGCGCCTTGGTTTTCTCTCAAACACACACACACACACACACACACACACACACACACACACACACACACACACACACACACACACACACACACACACACACACACACACACACACACACAGACACACACACAAGAGAGTGAAAGGGAGAGAAAGACAGAGAGCCAAACACGCACGCACGCACCCACGCACAGAGAGAGAGAGGGAAGCGCGCGCACGCACACGCACAGGCACGCGCACGCAAAGAGAGAGAGAGAACCACACCCATGAGCAACACACACTCAAACAAGAGAGAGGTGGCGCCCCTCACTGGTTTAGTGCACTACACACTTGTGACACAACATTGTGATTTCTCACTTCTCCTCTGCCTACAGAATAGTGCCATTACACACAGACACTATTTTTATTTTTATTTTAAATTTTATTTTTGATTTCATGTTTGATGGGTTCACTCTAAAATGAATATGAGCAACACACACTCAAACACACACACACAGATGAATACAGTATTTCATTTTATTTTATTTTAATATTACTGTTACCATCATTATCATTTTTTATTATTTAAATTGTTAGTTTCTGTTGGCTTTGTGGTTGCCCCCCTGAAGAAACGACATCTTCAATGAAAGAATGAAATCACCTTCAACTCTTACGCTAATGAAATGTCAACATCATTCAAAGGACCAAGCATCAGAAGGAAATGGACAATCAAAGGTCTGTGACCTTTCAGGACTCAAGGACTCAACTCCCATTCAGCAAAGCAATGCTGAAATAACTCGCTCAGTCCCAAGTCAACTCTTCATCGTCTATGGAATGGGCCGCATGCTGGGATTAACACATCCTGCCCTATCATCAAAGACTGAGAACCTGTGGGCGTCGGAGTCGACACTCCCCCACCAATGAGTTGCGAGTTAAACGCCACGACTACTGCCTGAACGATGGGCAGCAACTGCAGACTGGTCACATGTCTGATGGAATATCTTCACCAAAAAAGACACTGTTTCAAAAGCCACAAGGATACCAAGCCACAAGAAGTCCACCACAGCCCTTGGTGGTAGTGCTAAATCACTTTAGCCTTGAACTTTGGCATGGAGGGGGACAACTAGCAAATAGCCAACAAGCTTCTCCTTCGCACAATACTAACCCCTCTATCTTCTGACTGTGCACTAGATTATTTTGTTTTCATTTATTCTCTCACACGCAGACAGACCAGACATACAGTCACACACCCACATTCATAACTATGAGAAACACAGGACCACCAGAACTTCACACAGAACCCTTCTGTTTGCCACATGAGATCAAGTGTGCCCATCATTTATCTTTGCTTTTATTCATTATGTTGCTCATTTATTTACACTGCTGTTGCCTTTATGAGAAAAGAACAAACAAAGGGGAAGAAAATAGTGTTACTGATAAGGTTGTTTTTGTTTGCTTTTCTTTCATTTTATTTTCTTGCTGAGGGGAGGCCCCCCACAATGCAAGATATGTTTACATCCGCTGAAGAAAGAGCCCTCTGTTGCCTCAGCTTTTGGAGCTGAAGTTTTAATTTTTATTGGCCATGATTTTTTTGAGCTCACACGTTTTTCTCCTTTGTTATTTCTGAACGATTCTTCTTTTTCTCTTTTGTTTTTACTCAATTTCAGGAAAATTGAGACAGAGATTGAGGACTGCAGCCTCAACCAAGTTTACATTTTGACATTTTTTGACCGATACCCTCGTAAACAATCTGTACCTTACCCTTTTTGAAGCTGCTTGCGACAGACAGCCTAGTTCAACATTCATTGTTTTCATTTTGCGCGCCTCCCCCTTACCGCGTCGGACTGTCTGGCCGGCCCAAAGCCACTTGACAGCAGGGGGGGGGTACCAAATTTTTCCTGAGAAAAAAATGTCCCATTAGTTGCTATGAGTACATAGGCAATTACTTTTCAAACAAGAAGTCCTGGTTTAATGTGCAGAAAAAGGATAAACCTTGCTAGGGAAAGCGCTCTTTGGGGGATAGCGGTCCACCTGATTTGATACATGCTTGGTAACCGAATACCGTTCTGAACAAATTTCTACGTTCCCTTAGAGTGAGGGTTATTAGAGGTTGCGTGCTCCGTTCAATCTTAGAGGTGCCCAATAAAAGTCCTGACAGTTGTGCGAAATTTTCCTTCGGTTTGGTACCGGAGGTTGTTTTCCTTCAGTTTGGTACTGTTGTGAAATATTCTCCCAAACTCTTATTTTCAAGAGCGGTGGTTGAGCCCTGCTGATTCAGAGATTCTTTTTTACATTTCTGGAGACGGACGGCGGGTGAATTTCCCGCGGTTTGGTACCGCGGTTGAGTTTGTTGAGTTAGACACGGCTGTGCTATTCCTGCCTGATCAGCAGATGAGCAGACTGTCAGTACCATGGGCGATAATCTAAGACTCCGCCAAGGCGGAAGTAAAAAGGAGCGTACCTCTTAGTAATCAGACGATACCAGTAAAAAGCAATTAATTAACACTAAAAGGTTGCCAAGCATGGGGGGGCAATAAGAGCTCATTGACCCCGAGAGACGAGGTAGACTGGCTATCGCCATTGGTGGGTTAGATGAGACCTATATTCTAATTAGACACTATGCAACAAAACCTTGTGAATGCATGGACGTGAAAATTGAGGCATGAACGTGTGCGGTGCATGAGTGACTGAATGATGACACGTTACGTATGCCTGAGAGAACCGCGTTGTGAGTGCGAATGTGCCGTGGACGTGTCATTGAGTGATTGACCGATGAATGGCTGTTTGACTACACATGTTCCTCTGTTTCACCTTCCTTTCCTCCTGGGTTTTGATGCACTAGATCTTCTCCCTGTTTTTGCCAATTATGTAGTGGGGTGTTCAGAAAACACTGCTGCTTGTTAAAAGAACTATGGTTTTAGGCCTTGGGCCTTCTAAAAAGTTTACCAGGTTTTAAAGGTTTTTTTCTGGGTGTTTAAAAACACCAAACGACGTTTTTTATATATGATACCACTTTCAGTGGATTGACTGGCTTTGACCTTGACTGACCTTACTGTTCATGTTCAGTGTCCATGTTTTTTTGTTGTTTTATGTGTATACTCGTTGTGGTGTGCACTTGTCTACATCTTCGTCTTAGTTGTTGTTATTATGTAGCTTTTTCCAAAATACAGGTCGCTGGCTGTATACTCAAAGGAGACGAATCAGATCCAACTAAAGAAAAGAGATATTTTAAATTATTCATTTAAGTCTTAATGTTTTCCTCTCTTTCTGTTTCTGAGTGTTTCCTAACAGACAAAGCCACCGCCTTCTCGACTCCGATCCTACCTCTTCGCCGCCATGCCTGGTCACTGCTCTAATGATGAAGGATGAGAATTAAAGGGAAGTATTGTCCATAACTGTAACTGGGAAGCAAAGGGGAAATAGATTGAAATAGACACGTGACAATATGACATATTGTGGATGTTCTAACATAATATCTATTCCAGAGACTACAGAGACTTCCAATCCAACTGCAAAAGTGGGGACAGATCTTCAAATTTCCAAAGGGAGCGTACAGTTGACCCTGGCTTTGACCTTTTAAGGCTGAGGAGGAGGAGGTCGAGGAGGTTGGAGGGCACAAAGGCAGGCGGACACAAGAGAGAGGAAAACGGAGACACATCCAAAATGATCAGATAAGTGATTTTCCAATGATATTTATCATATGGTTTTAAGAATCCAAATGCATTCTTATGTAAAAAAGGGAAGGGAGGGGCCAACGTCCCTCTGATTTTTGATTTATATTTTATCATAGGAAAATATACCTCAAACCCTCCAACCATTTTCTTCTTGTTCCAACAGCACTTAGCATGCAAGACCATAAAACACCTTCACTGGGTTTAGACACTTTTAAGGGAAAAATTAAGTGTTCTCAACATTGGGTTGGTGGCCCAATCTGGGTCGCCTGAGATTTAAAAAGGGTCCTCCTGAAATTCTTGATAATTGATTGAAATAAGAGATAGTTTAAAGTTAAGTAACTTCCAAGCATTTAAGGAAGCTCTCCAAACCGTGCTGGGGCTCGTCACCCCTACGAATGGGATAAATATAGAGAGCAAAAGACAATATGATTGTTCGACTCAACTTAACTTTAATTCTGTCTAACCTTAAAGGGCCAATAATCTTGCTAAACTCTGGTTCAGACACAGAATAGGAGACACTTTTGCCACCAATTGACCTTCAAAATTAAGTAAATTACATCTCGAATAATAATTATGAGGGAAAATAATGAAATAAATGAACTGACAAATTCAGCTCTATAAAAGAATTAGGCTATGTAATTAGGTGTGGAGTGTTAACATTATTCAGAATAAATAAAGGATAGAATAAGATTTCTCCTTCACAAATAAGAGATAGCAAAGAAAAATGAAACAAACAATTTAAATAAATAAATAATATTATTTATTTATTTGGTTAAACTCATTTAGCTTTCTCACATCCCCATGTCTCCCAATTGTATGTATTCATCTTGAGAAGACATGTAAACACACTCCACACTTCTCCGTCCGACTTGCATGTCCTTCTCCGTCCGACTTGCATGTCCTTGTAAACAGTGGTTCTCAAATTGTTGCTTCTCACCAGGTAAGTAGATGTACCACAGATAATCACTGCAACTCCAGCTGTGCTTCTTCTTACTCCAGGAAAAGAAAATCGAATTAATACTTCCTGCTTTTCTTTCAGCCTCATATTTTCCCACTCGCGTGCGAATGGGCTACAGAGCAAGCATGGCTAAAAGCTCACTAACCCACACCTAACCATTGTGTGATTGTGCAGCAGCACCTTTCAGGATCTGAAAAGCTCTCAGATTCTGACCTCTGACCTGTCTCTGCCTTCCTGGCCATACTAACTATTCATTTAGTTAGTTAACCAAACCTAACACCCCTAAAACTTTTATTCTATTCTGTTCTATTCTATTCTATTCTGTTCTGTTCTATTCTATTCTATTCTGTTCTATTCTATTCTATTCTGTTCTGTTCTGTTCTGTTTTGTTTTGGTGTTCCCCCCCCCCCCCCCCCCCTTTTTTTTTTTCTGTCCAGGTACCAGCTAAAGCCTACCAGGTACCAGGTACCAGCTAAAGCCTCAGTAGTGGGATTGCGCCTGTGTTCAGGTACCAGCCAATCCCAAGAGTTCTGTTTTGGTGTTTTTCCCCCCCTTCTGTTCAGGTACCTTCCGATCCCAAGAGAGGTTGCCAGGTGTGTGGAGACTACCCTTCCTCAGACAACAACCAATCATCTACAACGCCGACTGCGGGCGACATGGATCCAAGATGATTGCCGAGACCAGCTGATGCTGAGACGGAGGCTGACCGAACAATGAAGGGGGAACCGACAAGGCCACTGAGACACACACAAGAAAACGCTCTAGAACAAGGGCCTAGCTTTGTTTATGAGCCACACCAAATGCTCATAGCTAGGTTGAGGGAGGACAACCTCACACCTAGCTGCAGGAATACAGTCATAAACCCTTCTGCTACGATTGAGGAAAATACTCAAGGTTCTTCACTCATGATGCCGCCAATCAAGTGCGGTGATTCTAACCATGGCTATTGGTTACCCCAGTTACCACTGAACTCAGGCGATGAAGACGAGTGATGTCCTTGATGCAAATGATGATTTTTGCTTATCTAGATGTAATAAAGGATGATTTTTGATGATTCATGCCATTGATAATAATGATGAAGTTTTTTTTTTTAAGGTTTATTTCCACATTTTTCTTGATATATCTGTGCCTCACAAAAGAAGAATATATCCAATGTATGACAATAACGATGCTAATGGTTAACCCTGACAGACAGCAAAGGTGGAATATAATAATTTTGTTTCTTGATTTGGTCGTTGAGGCGACCAAAAGTGGGGAATGTTATGGTCATTTTTATATTCATCATCATATCCTCAAATGTATGTTCATGTGTACAATTTGTCATGTTTTAATACATGAAGACTCCATTACTCTTTACACTTTTGAACAGCTGAATCATGATTAAACAGTACAGAGCGTACTCAGTGCACAGAGCCAAGGCCAGAGTCTCTGCTTGCATGCAGCACACACTATCAAGGAGATAAGAGTGGCGCACATCTTCTTCATAACATAACATCTTCATCATCCTCCAACATTTCCACTATGGGCATCTGGCTCCCTCCCTTTTGTCTCTCACTGTTGGGACCTTTTCTTATCTGTATAAAACCTTAAGCTGAAACTGTTAGAGGGCGCGGCACTTCCTTCGGACGTCCGCCTGGACGGACGCTAACTTTGTTCCATCTTGTACCTTTTTTCTTAGTTTAGAATAAACTTTTTTTTATATAAAATCATCAATGCTTCTCCTGGACTCCATCATTCAACCAGAGTAATGAATCATGTCTCCAAATGAGGTCAACCGTAAATTCAGCCGTAACAACAGGAAGGTCAGTCAAGGTCAAAGCCAGTCATTCCACTGAAAGTGGTATTATATATTAAAAATGTCGTTTGGTGTTGTTACGGCTGAATTTACGGTTGACCTTATTTGGAGACATGATTTATTGCTCTGGTTGAATGATGGAGTCCAGGAGAAGCATTGATGATTTTATATAAAAAAAAGTTTATTCTAAACTAAATAAAAGAATACAAAGTGGAAACAAAAATGGTGACCCCCTGGCCAGGCGATCCAAAGACAGAGTGACGAGACACAATATTAAAGCCACGTATATCTCCCCTTAGTTCCC
Organism: Gouania willdenowi; assembly: GCF_900634775.1. NCBI lineage: Eukaryota > Metazoa > Chordata > Actinopteri > Blenniiformes > Gobiesocidae > Gouania > Gouania willdenowi. The sequence continues at coordinate 9,772,951 of NC_041051.1, read as the reverse complement.
CCCTCCCTCCTCCCCCCCCGAGAGATAGGGATAGAGACAGAGAGAAGGAGGGAGGGCAGGAGATGGAAAGAGAGACAGTTTTACTCCTTGAGTAAAACAGTTCGCTCCTCGTTATCTGATTGCTATGGAAACGGAGGTGTGTGCGAACTATGTGTTTGTGTGTATGAATGAATGTGTATGGGGTGTGCTATGTGAGTGTGTGTGTCTGTCCTTGTGGTTGTTTTGGAACTTTGGACAGGCTGTTCTGACCCAGAGTGAAGACAAGTTAAAGTTGAAGACATGAGAAATCACACAATGAAAAGTTACACCCCAAGGCTTAAGGATTAAAATATATAAGTAATTATATTATTAAGCATAACTAATTATTCTGCCCCAACAATCCACTCTTTTTGGACAAAGTCCAACACAAAAAAAGCGAAATTAATTAGTGAGTTGTTTATCTTTAGTAAAGCACAGCCCAAAACACATCAAACATTAATCAAAATTAGTGTAATTCTAGCGCAACCTCATGGTCTGTAGGACTAATGATATTGACACCGTTATAACACTATGGATATAAGCATTATTTTTTCCAGGGGACACAGGCATCCCTCAAAGTCGGAGCAAGAAAAAGGAGGAAAAGTCAAAGAACCCCATAAACACATAATGAATATTACGTGAGACGAGGCCATCACAATAAAATCAAATACCCTTAGCAACTAAAATCATTGGCGATCACGGCAATGAATATGGACTATATATATCACTAATAGCGAAAATACACATGGCAAAAACAATGTCAGTCAGCATAGCATAGCATAGCACATAAAACAACATGTGTAGGTGGCATCACTGAGCAGAGTCATCATCAGAATCAAAAACATGCATCATAAACACCTCAGGCTGGATCTCCATCTCTGGAACGGTTATGCGGACGTGCCGGCTTGGGAAAGCGCTCTGCACTAAACCCTCTACCATACGACGCAAGATCGGTATACCGCAACAGAGAAGAAGAAGAACTGACACCAGTGTAATAGCGATCTTAACCAAGAGAGGGCGCCAGCCTGCAAGTAGAGTGGAAAACCAATCCGGTCCGGCCAAGCTATCCTTATTCATGGCATCGCGTAGCCTGGAAATGTTTTTGACTGCCTCTGCTATGATCTGACCGTCTGCCGTGTTATCTGGGATAAAGCTGCAACAAGATGCACCTACCATTGCGCAAACGCCTCCTTTGGCCGCGGTCTGTAGGTCTAGAACCATTCTATTTTGCAGGACCATTAAACGTATATTCGTGACCTCCCCCGAGAGGCCAGTAAGGGCCAAAAATGATGCGTTAACGAAAGACTTAAACCTGTAGTCTAAGGTTTCGACGCGCAGCAGTGTTTTGTCCACACCCGCCCAGGGAAACAGCGAAAGAGTAACCTTCTGGCCTGTCGTCCACAGTTTATGTTCGGGGGGAACGTCCGTGCCCCAGATTGCGTCGTGTGGATCAAAACCCAAAGGAGTGTGTGATTCGCGTTTACGTCGTGACGAAAGGGGAATAGTTGAGACTACGTATGTGTGATCAGTCACATGCACGGGTGCACACACCCCATCCCAGTTGGGGGAAAGGTGTGTATAACCGACCGGGAATCTGGCCTAGTTTGCGAGTTCCGTTTCTGGCTAAACAGAAGGGAAAAAGTGTGGTTCGCGTGTAATCTACATACATAGCGGAAGATGTATCATCGCGCAGTATAGTCAGTTTTTTTACTGGCTGTTTAGAACAACGGTTGGGGTCCCCCATGCCGAAGTTAGAGTAAGACAAATAACAAAAGGAGTCGGAAGCATCCATTGGTATCGCGGTTAAGCGGGGATGTGTTGATGACACAGGCATGTAAGAACAAACATAACAGTTGGATAGGCCCCTACTTTTAGCTTGATAGTGTGCGTATCGGTACCAGGTGTTTGTGAAAAACGGATGAGTAACATTGGTCGCAGCTAAAGTGTCGTGCAGGACGATATCGTTTATCCAGCGTCTATTTCTGCTTGCATTAGTCACCCTGTAAAAAGAATCATTCACATTAGGAACAACACTTGCATTCATTGGTTCAAGTCCAGTGTTCTCGATTGTCCCCCTGGAGGCCAGTAGCCAGAGGAGTACTGGAACCGCGGACAGGACCATCGCGCCAATCGATGACCAGAACACGAGTGACATGAAACGACAGAATAGTGGCATAATTCCAGCCTGCTCCTGGGGCATAAACAGAGGGGCTCGTGACCTCTTCTTCACAGCGGGAAAATGCTTGTGATCTCCCACGATGTCCTCAAGGTTGGATTTCAAAGGTTTCAACAGACCATATGCCCCGTTTGAAAGATTAGCTTGTAACCCCGGGGACTTTTCTTCTGCCCTTCGTTGCAACTTTCAGGGCAAACAAAGGCTCCTCAAAACACTGCTCCTAATCCAGAAAAGAGGAAACACTCCTTACTGCGGTTCCACGATCAGTGGTGATGTTGGCACCTTCCTGGAGTGTGATGTGTGAATCCACGTGGCTCGCTCCGCGACCTTCACTGCCGCGTGGGTCGTAAGTTGAATTCGGAAAGTGTCGGTCCACCTTCGGTCGTTCATTTCTAGGTCGGCGTTGTAGATGGGGGTGTTAGGGTTAGTTAACTAACTAAATGAATAGTTAGTATGGCCAGGAACGCAGAGACAGGTCAGAGGTCAGAATCTGAGAGCTTTTCAGATCCTGAAAGGTGCTGCTGCACAATCACACAATGGTTAGGTGTGGGTTAGTGAGCTTTTAGCCATGCTAGCTCAATGTTATCTGTAGCATTCGCACGCGAGTGGGAAAATATGAGGCTGAAAGAAAAGCAGGAAGTATTAATTCGATTTTCTTTTCCTGGAGTAAGAAGAAGCATAGCTGGAGTTGCAGTGATTATCTGTGGTACATCTACTTACCTGGTGAGAAGCAACAATTTGAGAACCACTGTTTACAAGGACATGCAAGTCGGACGGAGAAGGACATGCAAGTTGGACGGAGAAGTGTGGAGTGTGCTTACATGTCTTCTCAAGATGAATACATACAATTGGGAGACATGGAGATGTGAGAAAGCTAAATGAGTTTAACCAAATAAATAAATAATGTTATTTATTTATTTAAATTGTTTGTTTTTTATTTTTCTATCTCTTATTTGTGAAGGAGAAATCTTATTCTATCCTTTATTTATTCTGAATAATGTTAACACTCCACACCTAATTACATAGCCTAATTCTTTTATAGAGCTGAATTTGTCAGTTCATTTATTTCATTCATTTCCCTCATAATTATTATTTGAGATGTAATTTACTTAATTTTGAAGGTCAATTGGTGGCAAAAGTGTCTCCTATTCTGTGTCTGAACCAGAGTTTAGCAAGATTATTGGCCCTTTAAGGTTAGACAGAATTAAAGTTAAGTTGAGTCGAACAATCATATTGTCTTTTGCTCTCTGTATTTATCCCATTCGTAGGGGTGACGAGCCCCAGCACGGTTTGGAGAGCTTCCTTAAATGCTTGGAAGTTACTTAACTTTAAACTATCTCTTATTTCAATCAATTATCAAGAATTTCAGGAGGACCCTTTCTAAATCTCAGGCGACCCAGATTGCGCCACCAACCCAATGTTGAGAACACTTAATTTTTCCCTTAAACGTGTCTAAACCCAGTGAAGGTGTTTTATGGTCTTGCACGCTAAGTGCTGTTGGAACAAGAAGAAAATGGTTGGAGGGTTTTGGGGTATATTATTTTCCTATGATAAAATATAAATCAAAAATCAGAGGGACGTTGGCCCGCTCCCTTCCCTTTTTTACATAAGAATACATTTGGATTCTTAAAACCATATGATAAATATCATTGGAAAATCACTTATCTGATCATTTTGGATGTGTCTCCGTTTTCCTCTCTCTTGTGTCCGCCTGCCTTTGTGCCCTCCAACCTCCTCGACCTCCTCCTCCTCAGCCTTAAAAGGTCAAAGCCAGGGTCAACTGTACGCTCCCTTTGGAAATTTGAAGATCTGTCCCCACTTTTGCAGTTGAATTGGAAGTCTCTGTAGTCTCTGGAATAGATATTATGTTAGAACATCCACAATATGTCATATTGTCACGTGTCTATTTCAATCTATTTCCCCTTTGCTTCCCAGTTACAGTTATGGACAATACTTCCCTTTAATTCTCATCCTTCATCATAAGAGCAGTGACCAGGCATGGCGGCGAAGGGGTAGGATCGGAGTCGAGAAGGCGGTGGCTTTGTCTGTTAGGAAACACTCAGAAACAGAAAGAGAGGAAACATTAAGACTTAAATGAATAATTTAAAATATCTCTTTTCTTTAGTTGGATCTGATTCGTCTCCTTACAGCGACCTGTATTTTGGAAAAAGCTACATAATAACAACAACTAAGACGAAGACGTAGACAAGTGCACACCACAACGAGTATACACATATAACAACAAAAAACATGGACACTGAACATGAACAGTAAGGTCAGTCAAGGTCAAAGCCAGTCAATCCACTGAAAGTGGTATCATATATAAAAACGTCGTTTGGTGTTTTTAAACACCCAGAAAAAACCTTTAAAACCTGGTAAACTTTTTAGAAGGCCCAAGGCCTAAAACCATAGTTCTTTTAACAAGCAGCAGTGTTTTCTGAACACCCCACTACATAATTGGCAAAAACAGGGAGAAGATCTAGTGCATCAAAACCCAGGAGGAAAGGAAGGTGAAACAGAGGAACATGTGTAGTCAAACAGCCATTCATCGGTCAATCACTCAATGACACGTCCACGGCACATTCGCACTCACAACACGGTTCTCTCAGGCATACGTAACGTGTCATCATTCAGTCATTCATGCACCGCACACGTTCATGCCTCAATTTTCACGTCCATGCATTCACAAGGTTTTGCTGCAGTGTCTAAGTAGAATATAGGTCTCATCTAACCCACCAGTGGCGATAGCCAGTCCACCTCGTCTCTCGGGGTCAATGAGCTCTTATTGCCCCCCCATGCTTGGCAACCTTTTAGTGTTAATTAATTGCTTTTTACTGGTATCGTCTGATTACTAAGAGGTACGCTCCTTTTTACTTCCGCCTTGGCGGAGTCTTAGATTATCGCCCGTGGTACTGACAGTCTGCTCATCTGCTGATCAGGCAGGAATAGCACAGCCGTGTCTAACTCAACAAACTCAACCGCGGTACCAAACCGCGGGAAATTCACCCGCCGTCCGTCTCCAGAAATGTAAGAAAGAATCTCTGAATCAGCAGGGCTCAACCACCGCTCTTGAAAATAAGAGTTTGGGAGATAATTCACAACAGTACCAAACTGAAGGAAAACACAACCTCCGGTACCAAACCTGAAGGAAAACTCACCCGCCGTCCGTCTCCAAAGATTATAAAAAAGAATCTCTGAATCAGCAGGGCTCAACCACCGCTCTTGAAAATAAGAGTTTGGGAGAATTAATTCAACCTCAGTACCAAACTGAAGGAAAACAACCTCAGTACCAAACTGAAGGAAAACACATAAACTCAACCTCGGTACCAAACCGAGGGAAAATTTCGCACAACTGTCAGGACTTTTATTGGGCACCTCTAAGATTGAACGGAGCACGCAACCTCTAATAACCCTCACTCTAAGGGAACGTAGAAATTTGTTCAGAACGGTATTCGGTTACCAAGCATGTATCAAATCAGGTGGACCGCTATCCCCCAAAGAGCGCTTTCCCTAGCAAGGTTTATCCTTTTTCTGCACATAAAACCAGGACTTCTTGTTTGAAAAGTAATTGCCTATGTACTCATAGCAACTAATGGGACATTTTTTTCTCAGGAAAAAATTTGGTACCCCCCCCTGCTGTCGAGTGGCTTTGGGCCGGCAAGACAGTACGACGCGGTAAGGGGGAGGCGCGCAAAATGAAAACAATGAATGTTGAACTTGGCTGTCTGTCGCAAGCAGCTTCAAAAAGGGTAAGGTACAGATTGTTTACGAGGGTATCGGTCAAAAAATGTCAAAATGTAAACTTGGTTGAGGCTGCAGTCCTCAATCTCCATCTCAATTTTCCTGAAATTGAGTAAAAACAAAAGAGAAAAAGAAGAATCATTCAGAAATAACAAAGGAGAAAAACGTGTGAGCTCAAAAAAATCATGGCCAATAAAATAATAAAAAATTAAAACTTCAGCTCCAAAAGCTGAGGCAACAGAGGGCTCTTTCTTCAGCGGATGTAACCATATCTTGCATTGTGGGGGGCCTCCCCTCAATCAAGAAAATAAATGAAAGAAAAGCAAACAAAAACAACCTTATCAGTAACACTATTTTCTTCCCCTTTGTTTGTTCTTTTCTCATAAAGGCAACAGCAGTGTAAATAAATGAGCAACATAATGAATAAAAGCAAAGATAAATGATGGGCACACTTGATCTCATGTGGCAAACTGTGTTTCTCATAGTTATGAATGTGGGTGTGTGACTGTATGTCTGGTCTGTCTGCGTGTGAGAGAATAAATGAAAACAAAATAATCTAGTGCACAGTCAGAAGATAGAGGGGTTAGTATTGTGCGAAGGAGAAGCTTGTTGGCTATTTGCTAGTTGTCCCCCTCCATGCCAAAGTTCAAGGCTAAAGTGATTTAGCACTACCACCAAAGGCTGTGGTGGACTTCTTGTGGCTTGGTATCCTTGTGGCTTTTGAAACAGTGTCTTTTTTGGTGAAGATATCCAGCAGACGTGTGACCAGTCTGCAGTTGCTGCCCATCATTCAGGCAGTAGTCGTGGCGTTTAACTCGCAACTCATTGGTGGGGGAGTGTCCACTCCGACGCCCACAGGTTCTCAGTCTTTGATGATGGGGCATGCGGCCCATTCATAGACGATGAAGAGTTGACTTGGGACTGAGCGAGTTATTTCAGCATTGCTTTGCTGAATGGGAGTTGAGTCCTTGAGTCCTGAAAGGTCACCGACCTTTGATTGTCCATTTCCTTCTGATGCTTGGTCCTTTGAATGATGTTGACATTTCATTAGCATAAGAGTTGAAGGTGATTTCATTCTTTCATTGAAGATGTCGTTTCTTCAGGGGGGCAACCACAAAGCCAACAGAAACTAACAATTTAAATAATAAAAAATGATAATGATGGTAACAGTAATATTAAAATAAAATAAAATGAAATACTGTATTCATCTGTGTGTGTGTGTTTGAGTGTGTGTTGCTCAAACATGAAATCAAAATAAAATTTAAAATAAAAATAAAAATAGTGTCTGTGTGTAATGGCACTATTCTATCGGCAGGGGGCAAGGTGAGAAATCACAATGTTGTGTCACAAGTGTGTAGTGCACTAAACTGGCCAGTGAGGGGCGCCACCTCTCTCTCTCTCTCTGTTGGGTGTGGCTCTCTGTGCGTGCGCGTGCCTGTGCGTGTGCGTGCGCGCGCTTCCCTCTCGTGTGTGTGTGTGTGTGTGTGTGTGTGTGTGTGTGTGTGTGTGTGTGTGTGTGTGTGTGGCTTTGCGAGAGAAAAAACCAAGGCGCACAGAAGCCAAAAAGCTGACACTCTTCCAAATGAAAGCATTAAAGCCAAACACCCAAAGGGAAAAATCTGATTCACGTTTAAACAAAATAAAAACAAAGATAAAAAAAGAAGTAAAACTCACTGAAGCATGATCTGAGTTCACATCATACCAAGATTGTATATGCGTATGCATATATTATTTGTTTATTGGATTCTTCATCTGTTTGATTCACAGAAACACAATTTAGGTTAGGTTCGGGGTTTTAATCTATTTTGCTTTCGGTACAGAGGTGAACTCAGATCATGGCACCGCTGGGATGTTTTGGAAACTTTGGTTGCCCGTCTATCTATGGTCAGGACCTCACAGGCTGTCTGTGGGTGTCGAACAAAACCAAAGTAAATAATGACCAGCCGTATTTTATGCCTAAACAAAATATCCGAGCCCGAAGAAAAACAGAGGGAACCTACAGCATTAAAAAGCACAGAACCTCAACCATTTGAGCCTTTCTCATGGCAGTTCACTGCGTCAAAACACAGAACAGCTGAGGATCAAAATCAAAGCTCAAAGCTGAAAATCAATACAATGCTTGACTGGTTCCAAAAAAAATCAACACAGAGCGAATATATATATATGTAAATGAAAATTTACATATATATATATATATATATATATATATATATATATTTATAAAGGCAGCTTTACCTTAGTCCGAATTGGTGTTTGAGGTTCAACCGATGGTTCGTGATCCAGTCTCTGTCCGAGGGGTGGACAGAAGATGGTCCTGTTCGTGATCGCCAATTGTTACGGCTGAATTTACGGCTGACCTTATTTGGAGACATGATTTATTGCTCTGGTTGAATGATGGAGTCCAGGAGAAGCATTGATGATTTTATATAAAAAAAAGTTTATTCTAAACTAAATAAAAGAATACAAAGTGGAAACAAAAATGGTGACCCCCTGGCCAGGCGATCCAAAGACAGAGTGACGAGACACAATATTAAAGCCACGTATATCTCCCCTTAGTTCCCCCCTCCCTCCTCCCCCCCCGAGAGATAGGGATAGAGACAGAGAGAAGGAGGGAGGGCAGGAGATGGAAAGAGAGACAGTTTTACTCCTTGAGTAAAACAGTTCGCTCCTCGTTATCTGATTGCTATGGAAACGGAGGTGTGTGCGAACTATGTGTTTGTGTGTATGAATGAATGTGTATGGGGTGTGCTATGTGAGTGTGTGTGTCTGTCCTTGTGGTTGTTTTGGAACTTTGGACAGGCTGTTCTGACCCAGAGTGAAGACAAGTTAAAGTTGAAGACATGAGAAATCACACAATGAAAAGTTACACCCCAAGGCTTAAGGATTAAAATATATAAGGAATTATATTATTAAGCATAACTAATTATTCTGCCCCAACAGTGTTTTTAAACACCCAGAAAAATAACCTTTAATACCTGGTAAACTAAATGGCCCAGTTGTCGCTCACTTAATGATCCTCGAGACGGGAAGCCAAAAGACCCGACCCAAACCTCAAGTTTATCGCATGATTTTGGTCCATATTTAGTTTTCATTTGTTGTATTAACGAGGCGTCCCAGTCCACAGCATCTCTAGCCGGCACCACGCTATGTACTTTACCCATCTTACGCGCTCCGACAATATCTCAACAATTGCTGATCAGACAGACCGCCGAGCGGTGAACCACAAACCTCTCCACCCGAGTTACCGAGAAGGAAGAAATAAAATAAAACAATAATCCCTCCTATTAAATACTCCTTCCCGATAAGCGGGGAGACCTCTCAATAGCCGTAGGCCAGAGACAAGCACACACACACACACCAAACAGCCGCTACCTTTGGAGGAAACAAAGACGGCGCTCTCAACAGCTAATATCAGTAGATGCTCTTAAAAGAAACAAGTACGCCGACACGCCAGAGACAAACACACCTCTCAACAGCTAATATCAGTAGATGCTCTTTAAAAGAAAAAGTACGCCGACACGCCAGAGACAAACACATCTCTCAACAGCTAATATCAGTAGATGCTCTTAAAAGAAACAAGTACGCCGATACGCCAGAGACAGACACACTTCAGATATCTGCCAGAGCACGTAACCGATAAAGAACAGACCCGCAAACTGGAACACCCAAATTTCAACCGCACAGTACAGCAGAGACAATAGGAGAAAGGAGAAAACAAAAGGGTATCGGTCAAAAATGTCAAAATGTAAACTTGGTTGAGGCTGCAGTCCTCAATCTCCATCTCAATTTTCCTGAAATTGAGTAAAAACAAAAGAGTAAAAGAAGAATCGTTCAGAAATAATCAAAGAAGAAAAAAACCTGTGAGTTAAAAAAAAATCATGGCCAATAAAAGAATAAAAAAATAAAAACTTCAGCTCCAAAAGCTGAGGCAACAGAGGGCTCTTTCTTCAACGGATGTAGCCATATTTTGCATTGTGGGGGTCTCCCCTCAACAAGAAAATAAAAGGAAAGAAAAGCAAACAAAAACAAACCCATTAGTAACACTATTTTCCTCCCTTTTGTTTGTCTTTCTCATAAAGGCAAAAGCAGTGCAAATAAATGTGTTTTCTGTGTGAAGCTATGGGGGTCCTGTGTTTCAGCTCATAGTTATGAACGTGAGTGTGTGACTATATGTCTGGTCTGTCTGCTTAAAGCTCACCTTCTTTTAAGTGTATCTCAAAGTGCGTGAGAGAATAAATGAAAACAAAATAATCTAGTGTACAGTCAGAAAATAGAGGGGTTAGTATTGTCCTATCGAAGGAGAAGCTTGTTGGCTATTTGCCAACAATATTGGTGGGGGAGTGTCCAACCAACTCCGACACCCACAGGTTCTCAGTCTTTGATGATGGGGCAGGATGTGTTAATCCCAGCATTGGCATGCGGCCCATTCCATAGACGATGAAGAGTTGACTTGGGACTGAGTGAGTCATTTTGTTGCAGCATTGCTTTGCTGAATGGGAGTTGAGTCCTTTGATAGTCGATTTCCTTCTGAAGCTTGGTCCTTTGTATGATGTTGACATTTCATTAGCATAAGAGTTGGAGGTGATTTCATTCATTAAGAGCTTTCATTGAAGATGTCGTTTCTTCAGGGACAACCGCAAAGCCAACAGAAACTAACAATAAAATAATAAAAAATTATAATGATGATAACAGTAATATTAAAATAAAATAAAATGAAATACTGTATTCATCTGTGTGTGTGTTTGAGTGTTGCAATGGCTTTGTACTATTCTGCAGGCAGAGGGAAAGGTGAGAAGCCACAACATTGTTAGTTTTGGCAATCTATGTATTAATAGCAGACCGTATTACAAGTATGTAGTGTCTTAATCATGTGACCTTTCACTAAACTGGCCAATGAGGGGCACTACGCCTGGATAGAGTCAATGTGTGTATGTGTAAATAATTTCTCTGTGTCTATCTCTCTCTGTGCGTGTGTGTGTGTGTCCCTTTCTCTCTCTCTGTGTGTGTGTGTGTGTGTGTGTGTGTGTGTGTGTGTGTGTGTGTGATTGTGCCTCCCCGTGCCACACGTCCGTACGTTCAGCTGAAAGAAAAAAAAAAAAAAAAAAAAGCCAAAACGCACATAAAACACAGCGGCCGACTCTCGTCCAAAATGAAAGCATTAAAGCCAAACAACCAAAGGGAGAAATCTGATTCCAAAAGTAAAACTCACCGAAAGCTTGCCGGTTTCATGATCCGAGTTCACATCATACCGAGAATGTATATGCGCATTGCATATACTATTTGTTTATTGGATTTTTCATCATATTAAGGAACTCATTTTCTATAAATAGTACTAACTTATCCAATAATATCTCACTGATTGTCACGATGGGGTTTTATTTTGGAGGGCAGGCAGGAGATCGTGGACACCCTTCCAGCAGCTTTCTCCTGCTGATT